>NW_027251870.1:0-30000 GCF_044704955.1 Pristiophorus japonicus
GAGACAGAGACTTGCACTGTCGGAGGGGCGGTACTGAGGGAGTGCCGTACTGTCGGAGGGGCAGTACTGAGGGAGTGCCGTACTATCGGAGGGGCAGTACTGAGGGAGTGCCGAACTGCGCTGTCGGAGGGGCGGTACTGAGGGAGTGCCGCACTGTGCTGTCGGAGGGGCCGTACTGAGGGAGTGCCGTACTGCGCTGTCGGAGGGGCAGTACTGAGGGAGTGCCGTACTGTCGGAGGGGCAGTACTGAGGGAGTGCCGTACTGTCGGAGGGGCAGTACTGAGGGAGTGCCGTACTGCGCTGTCGGAGGGGCAGTACTGAGGGAGTGCCATACTGTCGGAGGGGCAGTACTGAGGGAGTGCCGTACTGTCGGAGGGGCAGTACTGAGGGAGTGCCGTACTGTCGGAGGGGCAGTACTGAGGGAGTGCCGTACTGTCGGAGGGGCAGTACTGAGGGAGTGCTGTACTGCGCTGTCGGAGGGGCAGTACTGAGGGAGTGCCGTATTGCGCTGTCGGAGGGGCAGTACTGAGGGAGTGCCGTACTGTCGGAGGGGCAATACTGAGGGAGTGCCGTACTGTCGGAGGGGCAGTACTGAGGGAGCGCCGTACTGCGCTGTCGGAGGGGCAGTACTGAGGGAGTGCCGCTCTGTCGGAGGGGCAGTACTGAGGGAGTGCCGTACTGTCGGAGGGGCAGTACTGAGGGAGTGCCGTACTGTCGGAGGGGCAGTACTGAGGGAGTGCCGTACTGCGCTGTCGGAGGGGCGGTACTGAGGGAGTGCCGTACTGCGCTGTCGGAGGGGCAGTACTGAGGGAGTGCCGTACTGTCAGAGGGGCAGTACTGAGGGAGTGCCGTACTGTCGGAGGGGCAGTACTGAGGGAGTGCCGTACTGTCGGAGGGGCGGTACTGAGGGAGTGCCGTACTGTCGGAGGGACAGTACTGAGGGAGTGCCGTACTGCGCTGTCGGAGGGGCAGTACTGAGGGAGTGCCGTACTGCGCTGTCGGAGGGGCAGTACTGAGGGAGTGCCGTACTGTTGGAGGGCCAGTACTGAGGGAGTGCCGTACTGTGCTGTCAGAGGGGCAGTACTGAGGGAGATATTGAGGGGGAGAGGCGGGTACAGGGGTCACACGATCCACCATTCCAATAGATCCTTCTTTTCATTCTCTATTTCCTTCTCTCTCTTTCCTTCCCTCCTTCTCTCCTTCCCTCTTTCTTTCCTTCTCTCCTTCCCTCTGTTTCTCTCCTTCCCTCTTTCTTTCCTTCCTTCTCTCCTTCCTTCTCTGTTTCTCTCCTTCCCTCTTTCTCTCCTTCCTTCTCTGTTTCTCTCCTTCCTTCTTTCTCCCTCTCCTTCCCTCTTTCTTGCTTCCTTCCTCTCTTCCTCTCTCTCCCTCTCCCTCCTCTCTGCCAGCACCCAGAGGGTTAACCCCTCACCTCCCCTCCCCCCCCCCCTCCTCCCCCCAGAAGCTCAGGTGGGCCCAGGTGATCACGTGTCTCGTGTGTCGTGTGTGTGCAAAAAAAGAGTAAATCGACAAGCCCCGCCCCTCAGGCCGGCTGCCATTGGCCGGCGGTCCGGGACACAGCCAATGGTGCACCATGGTGGGCCCCCAGCTATTGAGGACTGAAAGTGACACATTGTAGCGGCGCTGGAACGTCGCGGGCCTCGGCGTTCCAAAGGTCAGAGAGATACATTTTTTTACCGAATGTTGCCGGTCTCAGGGTTCCAGGGGAGGGATACATTGTAAGTGAATGTTGCCAAGCTCTGGGTAGCCAGCTTGAAATAGATACATTGTAACTGAGGGAGAGCTAGAGATAGAGATAGAGATAGGGTACGTGGGAGAGGTGTGTAGGGGGAGAGGGTGTGTGGGATAGGGGGAAGGAGAGAGAGAGAGAGAGAGAGGGTGTGTGTGGAGGTGAGAGAGAGAGAGAGAGAGAGAGGGTGTGTGTGTGTGGGGGTGAGAGAGAGAGAGAGGGAGTGTGTGTGGGGGGTGAGAGAGAGAGAGAGAAGGAGTGTGTGTGTGGGGGGAGAGAGAGAGAGGAAGTGTGGGGGGTGAGAGAGAGGGGGAGTGTGGGGGGTGAGAGAGAGGGGGAGTGTGGGGGGTGAGAGAGAGAGAGGGTGAGTGTGGGGGGTGAGAGAGAGAGGGAGTGTGGGGGGTGAGAGAGAGAGGGAGTGTGGGGGGTGAGAGAGAGGGGGAGTGTGGGGGGGTGAGAGAGGGGGAGTGTGGGGGGTGAGAGAGGGGAGTGTTGGGGGGTGAGAGAGAGAGAGGGTGAGTGTGGGGGGTGAGAGAGAGAGAGGGTGAGTGTGGGGGGTGAGAGAGAGAGAGGGTGAGTGTGGGGGGTGAGAGAGAGAGAGGGTGAGTGTGGGGGGTGAGAGAGAGAGAGGGGGAGTGTGGGGGGTGAGAGAGAGAGGGGGAGTGTGGGGGGTGAGAGAGAGAGGGGGAGTGTGGGGGTGGAGAGAGAGAGGGGGAGTGTGGGGGGTGAGAGAGAGAGGGGGAGTGTGGGGGGTGAGAGAGAGAGGGGAGTGTGGAGGGTGAGAGAGAGAGGGGGAGTGTGGAGGGTGAGAGAGAGAGGGGGAGTGTGGGGGGTGAGAGAGAGAGGGGGAGTGTGGGGGGTGAGAGAGAGAGAGGGGGAGTGCGGGGGGTGAGAGAGAGAGAGAGGGGGAGTGCGGGGGGTGAGAGAGAGAGAGAGGGGGAGTGCGGGGGGTGAGAGAGAGAGAGAGGGGGAGTGCGGGGGGTGAGAGAGAGAGAGAGAGGGGGAGTGCGGGGGGTGAGAGAGAGAGAGGGGGAGTGCGGGGGTGAGCGAGAGAGGGGGAGTGCGGGGGGTGAGAGAGAGAGAGGGGGAGTGCGGGGGGTGAGAGAGAGAGAGGGGGAGTGCGGGGGGTGAGAGAGAGAGAGGGGGAGTGCGGGGGGTGAGAGAGAGAGAGGGGGAGTGCGGGGGGTGAGAGAGAGAGAGAGGGGGAGTGCGGGGGGTGAGAGAGAGAGAGGGGGAGTGCGGGGGGTGCGAGAGAGAGAGGGGGAGTGCGGGGGGTTCGAGAGAGAGAGGGGGGTTCGAGAGAGAGAGGGGGGTGCGAGAGAGAGAGGGGGGTGCGAGAGAGAGAGGGGGGTGCGAGAGAGGGAGGGGGAGTGCGGGGGGTGCGAGAGAGGGAGTGAGTGTCGGGGATGAGAGGGAGTGAGTGTGGGGGGTGAGAGAGAGAGAGAGAGAGAGAGGGGGAGTGTGGGGGGTGAGAGAGAGAGAGCGAGAGGGAGGGAGGGGGGAGTGTGGGGGGTGAGAGAGAGAGAGAGGGGGTGAGTGTGGGGAGAGAGAGAGAGAGAGGGTGTGTGTGTGGGGAGAGAGAGAGATATATAGATGGGGGGGAGGAGAGAGAGGGGGAAGGTGTGTTGGGGGGGGAAGAGAGAGGGGGAAGGTGTGTTGGGGGGGGGGGGAAGAGAGAGGAGGAAGGTGTGTTGGGGGGGGGGAAGAGAGGAGGAAGGTGTGTGGGGGGGGGAGAGAGGGGGAGTGTGTGTGGGGGGGGGGAAGAGGGGGAGTGTGTGTGGGGGGGGGGAAGAGGGGGAGTGTGTGTGGGGGGGGAGAAGAGGGGGAGTGTGTGTGTGGGGGGGGAGAAGAGGGGGAGTGTGTGTGTGGGGGGGGAGAGCGAGAGGGGGAGTGTGTGTGTGGGGGGGGAGAGCGAGAGGGGGGGTGTGTGTGTGGGGGGGGGAGCGAGAGGGGGGGTGTGTGTGTGGGGGGGGAGAGAGAGATAGGGGGAGTGTGTGTGTGTGTGGGGGGAAGAGAGAGAGGGGGAGTGTGTGTGTGGGGGGGGGGATAGCGAGAGGGGGAGTGTGTCTGTGGGGGGGGAGAGCGAGAGGGGGAGTGTGTGTGTGTGTGTGTGTGTGTGTGTGGGGGGGGGAGAGAGAGAGGGGGAGTGTGTGTGGGGTGGGGGGAGAGAGAGAGGGGGAATGTGTGTGGGGGGAGAGAGAGAGGGGGAATGTGTGTGGGGGAGAGAGAGAGAGAGAGGGGGAGTGTGTGTGTGTGGGGGGGGGGAAGAGGGGGAGTGTGTGTTTGGGGGGGGGGGGGAAGAGAGAGAGAGGGGGAGTGTTTGGGGGGGGAAGAGAGAGAGAGGGGGAGTGTTTGGGGGGGGAAGAGAGAGAGAGAGAGGGGGAGTGTGTAGGGGGGGGTGGGGGAGGGGAGAGAGAGAGTGGGTTTTGAGGGGGAGAGAGAGAGTGGGTTTTGAGGGGGAGAGAGAGAGTTGGTTTTGAGGGGGAGAGAGTGGGTTTTGAGAGGGGGAGGGAGAGTGGGTTTTGAGAGGGGGAGGGAGAGAGTGGGTTTTGAGAGGGGGAGGGAGAGAGAGAGAGTGGGTTTTGAGGGGGCGGGAGAGAGAGTGGGTTTTGAGGGGGCGGGAGAGAGAGTGGGTTTTGAGGGGGCGGGAGAGGGAGTGGGTTTTGAGGGGGCGGGAGAGGGAGTGGGTTTTGAGGGGGCGGGAGAGAGAGTGGGTTTTGAGGGGGCGGGAGAGGGAGTGGGTTTTGAGGGGGCGGGAGAGGGAGTGGGTTTTGAGGGGGCGGGAGAGAGAGTGGGTTTTGAGGGGGCGGGAGAGAGAGTGGGTTTTGAGGGGGCGGGAGAGAGAGTGGGTTTTGAGGGGGCGGGAGAGAGAGTGGGTTTTGAGGGGGAGGGAGAGAGAGTGGGTTTTGAGGGGGATGGAGAGAGAGTGGGTTTTGAGGGGGATGGAGAGAGAGTGGGTTTTGAGGGGGAGGGAGAGAGAGTGGGTTTTGAGGGGGAGGGAGAGAGAGTGGGTTTTGAGGGGGAGGGAGGGAGAGTGGGTTTTGAGGGGGAGGGAGAGAGAGTGGGTTTTGAGGGGGAGGTGTCGAATGTCTGGCGGCTATTGAACTCTGTGGTGCATCACAGCACATCCGGAACCTGCCCCTTACCAGACTCCTCCGAGTCGCAGTGTGATCTGGAACTGTTTCCACAAATTCAGCAAGCCTGGGGGCTACTGCAATAGGAACAGGAGATGTGTAACAGGCCCGAGGGGCTGAATGGGCCTCCTCCTGTTCCTGTGTAACAGGCTCGAGGGGCTGAATGGGCCTCCTCCTGTTCCTGTGTAACAGGCCCGAGGGGCCGAATGGGCCTCCTGTTCCTGTGTAACAGGCTCGAGGGACTGAATGGGCCTCCTGTTCCTGTGTAACAGGCTCGATGGGCTGAATGGGCCTCCTGTTCCTGTGTAACAGGCTCGAGGGGCTGAATGGGCCTCCTGTTCCTGTGTAACAGGCTCGAGGGACTGAATGGGCCTCCTGTTCCTGTGTAACAGGCTCGATGGGCTGAATGGGCCTCCTGTTCCTGTGTAACAGACTTGAGGGGCTGAATGGGCCTCCTGTTCCTGTGTAACAGGCTCGAGGGGCTGAATGGGCCTCCTGTTCCTGTGTAACAGGCTCGATGGGCTGAATGGGCCTCCTCCTGTTCCTGTGTAACAGACTTGAGGGGCTGAATGGGCCTCCTGTTCCTGTGTAACAGGCTCGAGGGGCTGAATGGGCCTCCTCCTGTTCCTGTGTAACAGGCTCGAGGGGCTGAATGGGCCTCCTGTTCCTGTGTAACAGGCTCGAGGGGCTGAATGGGCCTCCTCCTGTTCCTGTGTAACAGGCTCGAGGGGCTGAATGGACCTCCTCCTGTTCCTGTGTAACAGGCTCGAGAGGCTGAATGGGCCTCCTGTTCCTGTGTAACAGGCTCGAGGGGCTGAATGGGCCTCCTCCTGTTCCTGTGTAACAGGCTCGAGGGGCTGAATGGGCCTCCTGTTCCTGTGTAACAGGCTTGAGGGGCTGAATGGGCCTCCTGTTCCTGTGTAACAGGCTCGAGGGGCTGAATGGGCCTCCTCCTGTTCCTGTGTAACAGGCTCGAGGGGCTGAATGGGCCTCCTGTTCCTGTGTAACAGGCTCGATGGGCTGAATGGGCCTCCTGTTCCTGTGTAACAGACTTGAGGGGCTGAATGGGCCTCCTGTTCCTGTGTAACAGGCTCGAGGGGCTGAATGGGCCTCCTGTTCCTGTGTAACATGCTCGATGGGCTGAATGGGCCTCCTCCTGTTCCTGTGTAACAGACTTGAGGGGCTGAATGGGCCTCCTGTTCCTGTGTAACAGGCTCGAGGGGCTGAATGGGCCTCCTCCTGTTCCTGTGTAACAGGCTCGAGGGGCTGAATGGGCCTCCTGTTCCTGTGTAACAGGCTCGAGGGGCTGAATGGGCCTCCTCCTGTTCCTGTGTAACAGGCTCGAGGGGCTGAATGGACCTCCTCCTGTTCCTGTGTAACAGGCTCGAGAGGCTGAATGGGCCTCCTGTTCCTGTGTAACAGGCTCGAGGGGCTGAATGGGCCTCCTCCTGTTCCTGTGTAACAGGCTCGAGGGGCTGAATGGGCCTCCTGTTCCTGTGTAACAGGCTTGAGGGGCTGAATGGGCCTCCTCCTGTTCCTGTGTAACAGGCTCGAGGGGCTGAATGGGCCTCCTCCTGTTCCTGTGTAACAGGCTCGAGGGGCTGAATGGGCCTCCTCCTGTTCCTGTGTAACAGGCTCGAGGGGCTGAATGGGCCTCCTGTTCCTGTGTAACAGGCTCGAGGGGCTGAATGGGCCTCCTCCTGTTCCTGTGTAACAGGCTCGAGGGGCTGAATGGGCCTCCTCCTGTTCCTGTGTAACAGGCTCGAGGGGCTGAATGGGCCTCCTCCTGTTCCTGTGTAACAGGCTCGAGGGGTTGAATGGGCCTCCTCCTGTTCCTGTGTAACAGGCTCGAGAGGCTGAATGGACCTCCTCCTGTTCCTGTGTAACAGGCTCGAGGGGCTGAATGGGCCTCCTCCTGTTCCTGTGTAACAGGCTCGAGGGGCTGAATGGGCCTCCTGTTCCTGTGTAACAGGCTCGAGGGGCTGAATGGGCCTCCTCCTGTTCCCTGTGTAACAGGCTCGAGGGGCTGAATGGGCCTCCTCCTGTTCCTGTGTAACAGGCTCGAGGGGATGAATGGGCCTCCTGTTCCTGTGTAACAGGCTCGAGGGGCTGAATGGGCCGCCTCCTGTTCCTGTGTAACAGGCTCGAGGGGCTGAATGGGCCTCCTGTTCCTGTGTAACAGGCTCGAGGGGCTGAATGGGCCTCCTCCTGTTCCTGTGTAACAGGCTCGAGGGGCTAAATGAGAAATTCTGTAGATTCTAGAACAGTTCCTGCAGATTGGAAACTAGTTGAGAAAACGGGTGACGACAGACCAGTTAACCTGACATCAGTCACAGAGAAAATGCTCGACTATATTATTAAGGATGTGGTTAAGGGGCACTGAGAAAATAGGTTTGAACTGTGTCAACACTGATTTGGGAAAGGGAAATTATGCTTGACATTTGTTGAGGTTTTTGAGGATGTAACTAGTAGAGTGGACAAGGGAGAACCAGTAGATGTGATATATTTAGACTTTCAAAAGGCTTTTGACAAGGTCCCACACAAGAGATTGGTGTGCAAAATTAAAGCACATGGTATTGGGGGTAATGTACTGACGGGGATCGAGAACTGGTTGTCAGACAGGAAGCAGAGAGTCGGGATAAATGGGTCCTTTTCAGAACGGCAGGCAGTGACTAGTGGGGTGCCGCAGGGATCAGTGCTGGGACCCCAGCTATTTACAATATACATTAATGATTTAGACGAAGGAATTGAGTGTAATCTCTCCCAAGTTTGCAGATGACACTAAGCTGGGTGGCGGTGTGAGCTGTGAGGAGGATGCTAAGAGGCTGCAGGGTGACTTGGACAGGTTAGGTGAGTGGGGCAAATGCATGGCAGATGCAGTATAATGTGGATAAATGTGAGGTTATCCACTTTGGTGGTAAAAACAGGAAGGCAGAATATTATCTGAATGGTGACAGATTAGGAAAGGGGGGAGGTGCAACGAGACCTGGGTGTCATGGGACATCAGTCATTGAAAGTTGGCCATGCAGGTACAGCAGGCGGTGAAGAAGGCAAATGGCATGTTGGCCTTCATAGCGAGAGGATTTGAGTTTCGGAGCAGGGAGATCTTGCTGTGCCTTAGATGGGTCTTACTGTCACAGATAGATAGATTTTTAACCAATAAGGGAATTAAGGGTTACGGCCAGATCAGCCGTGATCTCGTTGAATGGCAGAGCAGGCTCGAGGGGCTCGATGGCCTCCTCCTGTTCCTCGTTCTTATGTTCTTATGTTGTACAGGGCCTTGGTGAGACCACACCTGGAATATTGTGTTCAGTTTTGGTCTCCTAATCTGAGGAAGGACATTCTTGCTATTGAGGGAGTGCAGCGAAGGTTCACCAGACTGATTCCCGGGATGTTGGCCTTTATTGCAAAGGGGGATGGAGTATAAAAGCAGGGAAGTCTTGCTCCAGTTACACAGGGTATCGGTGAGGCCACACCTGGAGTACTGCGTGCACAGTTTTGCTCTCCGTATTTACCAAAGGACGCACTTTGCTTTGGAGGCAGTTCAGAGAAGGTTCACTCGGTCGATTCCGGGGGATGAGGGGGTTGACTTATGAGGAAAGGTTGAGGAGGTTGGGCCTCTACTCATTGGAGTTCAGGAGAATGAGAGGTGATCTTATGGAAACGTATCAGATTATGAGGGGGGGGGCTCGACAAGGTGGATGCAGAGAGGATGTTCCCACTGATGGGGGAGACTAGAACTAGGGGGCATGGTCTTAGAATAAGGGGCCGCCCATTTAAAACTGAGATGAGGAGGAATTTCTTCTCGTAAATCTGTGGAACTCGCTGCCTCAGAGAGCTGTGGAAGCCGGGACATTGAATATATTTAAGGCAGAGATAGACAGTTCCTTAACCGATAAGGGGGGCGGGCAGGGAAGTGGAGCTGGGTCCATGATCGGGATCAGGCCACGATGGTATTAAATGGCGGAGCAGGGCTCGAGGGGCCGAATGGCCGACTCCTGCTCCTGTTATTGGCCTATGGTGTCGATGGCGGCCATCTTGTGCCCTTCTGCCCCGGCGATGATATGCCCGAGCCCGTTCTTGAGCACCTCGGAACGTTGTACACCACAACGAGGCCTTCTCACTCACCACCCTCGCTAACTCTCTCTCTCCCGTTTCTCTCCTCCGCAGGTCTCCGAGATCGGGCGCGCGCCCCCGGTTTCACCCCCCCCCCCCCCCGAGGGCCCTCGAAGGGGGTCGGCCATGTCCGAGGCGGAGAGTTTCGACAGCTTTCTGTCGGAGGGGCTGGAGGATGGGGTCTCCGGCCTGGCCCTGTGCGACGAGCTGGTCTCGGGCCTGGCCGGGGCCCTGTACGCGGAGCTGGAGCGCCTGCTGGGGGCCCACGGCGAGGGGGCGGTGGCCGGCCTCATGCCCCTGGCCGTCACGGCCCTGGAGACCCTGGAGGGGGTGTGCGCCGAGAGCCGCGAGAGGGGCGCCCAGGCCGAGAGGGCGCGCGAGGAGAGCGAGAGGCTGCTGGCCCACTTCGAGCGGGAGAGGGCGCAACGCAAGAGGACCGAGGAGGTGAGGGGCGCTCGGCGTGGGGGGTGGGGTGGGGGGGGGGGGGGGGGGCGAGGAATTGTCCGACAAAAAATGGCCGATGCAAAATGGCCGACACATGGCTAAAGCAAAATGGCCGACACATGGCCAAGGCAAAATGGCCGACACATGGCCAAGGCAAAATGGCCGACACATGGCCAAGGCAAAATGGCCGCCACATGGCCAAGGCAAAATGGCCGCCACATGGCCAAGGCAAAATGGCCGACACATGGCCAAGGCAAAATGGCCGACACATGGCCAAGGCAAAATGGCCGACACAAAAGGTGGCGGCTTATAAAATGGCCGAAAAGCTAAAGAAAGACTTGCATTTATATAGCGCCTTTCACGACCACAAGATGTCTCAGGGGGAAATGCCTTCACCCAGAGGGGGGGGTGGGTGGGGGTCTGGGGCAGGGTCTGGGACGGAACTCACGGCCTGAAAGGGCGTTCGAGGCAGAAACCCTCACCGCAGCAGGCAGTGCACCTTTGAAGCGCCGTACGCTACGGGGCGAGGGGAGCGAGAGCGGGGAAAGTGGTCGTCCGCCGCGAGCCGGACATGATGGCCCCCTCTGTTCCTCTGCACTTCTCGGTGTCTGACCAGTTAATGTGTGTTCCCTCGCCTTGTTGGCCCTCCCCAGATGCATTACCTCACACTTCTGGTCAAGAGTGGGGGCGGGGCGGGGGTGGTTTGGAGGGGGCAGCGGGGTGGGGGGGGGGGGAGAGAGAGTTGGGGCGTGAGGAGCTACAGGGCACATCTCCACTTGACAGCCAGAACTTTCCCTCTGGTGTTCGGTTTCGCACTGCTCTTTGAATTATTGATCGATTATTCCCTCGCTCGAAACTGCGACTAGAATAGGAAACTGACGGGAGAGCGAGCGTTGTCGTTGTAGGCTTCCTCCCACAGCTGAATAGCCGCCCTACCTCTCCCACAGCTGTGTCGGGGTACAGCTCCAAATGGGGATCTGCGGCATATTTGCATATGAAAGGTGAGGGGGAGAGTGGGATTAGACTGGGTGGGATATTAAAGGGAGGGGGGAGAGTGGGATTAGACTGGGTGGGATATTAAAGGGAGGGGGAGAGTGGGATTAGACTGGGTGGGATATTAAAGGGGGGGAGAGTGGGATTAGACTGGGGGAGGTGGGATATTAAAGGGGGGGAGAGTGGGATTAGACTGGGTGGGATATTAAAGGGGGGAGAGTGGGATTAGACTGGGTGGGATATTAAAGGGGGGGGGAGAGTGGGATTAGACTGGGTGGGATATTAAAGGGAGGGGGAGAGTGGGATTAGACTGGGTGGGATATTAAAGGGAGGGGGAGAGTGGGATTAGACTGGGTGGGATATTAAAGGGAAGGGGAGAGTGAGATTAGACTGGGTGGGATATTAAAGGGAGGGGGAGAGTGGGATTAGACTGGATGGGATATTAAAGGGGGAGAGTGGGATTAGACTGGGTGGGATATTAAAGGGAGGGGGGAGAGTGGGATTAGACTGGGTGGGATATTAAAGGGGGGAGAGTGGGATTAGACTGGGTGGGATATTAAAGGGAGGGGGGAGAGTGAGAATAGACTGGGTGGGATATTAAAGGGGGGAGAGTGGGATTAGACTGGGTGGGATATTAAAGGGAGGGGGAGAGTGGGATTAGACTGGGTGGGATATTAAAGGGAGGGGGAGAGTGGGATTAGACTGGGTGGGATATTAAAGGGAGGGGGGAGAGTGGGATTAGACTGGGTGGGATATTAAAGGGAGGGGGAGAGTGGGATTAGACTGGGTGGGATATTAAAGGGAGGGGGAGAGTGGGATTATACTGGGTGGGATATTAAAGGGAGGGGGAGAGTGGGATTAGACTGGGTGGGATATTAAAGGGAGGGGGAGAGTGGGATTAGACTGGGTGGGATATTAAAGGGAGGAGAGTGAGATTAGACTGGGTGGGATATTAAAGGCGGGGGAGCTTCTAGAGTTAATCCCGTTCACCAATCACACCAGCCTTAAAAAATCTGGCCTGCTGGCAAAGTACAGCTTGAACGTCAATGGTCGGTTAAGCCCAGAATAGACGAGAAAGAGGAACTGGGGAGTTTTTTTTAAAGGGGTCACTGCGTCGAGTATTTGTGTATCAAAGTTACGAGCAGAGTGGGGGAAGGGCAGACCCTAAAGTTAGACAGGAACAGGCCGAAGACATTCAGCCCCTCGAGCCTGCTACGCAGGAACTTAGCTCTGTATCTAACCCCCTGTACCTGCCCTGGGAGTGTTTGATGGGACAGTGTAGAGGGAGCTTTACTCTGTATCTAACCCCCTGTACATGCCCTGGGAGTGTTTGATGGGACAGTGTAGAGGGAGCTTTACTCTGTATCTAACCCCCTGTACCTGCTCTGGGAGTGTTTGATGGGACAGTGTAGAGGGAGCTTTACTCTGTATCTAACCCCCTGTACCTGCCCTGGGAGTGTTTGATGGGACAGTGTAGAGGGAGCTTTACTCTGTATCGAACCCCCTGGACCTGCCCTGGGAGGGTTTGATGGGACAGTGTAGAGGGAGCTTTATTCTGTATCTAACCCCCTGTACCTGCCCTGGGAGTGTTTGATGGGACAGTGTAGAGCGAGCTTTACTCTGCATCTAACCCGTGCTGTACCTGCCCTGGGAGTGTTTGATGGGACAGTGTAGAGGGAGCTTTACTCTGTATCTAACCCCCTGTACCTGCCCTGGGAGTGTTTGATGGGACAGTGTAGAGGGAGCTTTACTCTGTATCTAACCCCCTGTACCTGCCCTGGGAGTGTTTGATGGGACAGTGTAGAGGGAGCTTTACTCTGTATCTAACCCCCTGTACGAGCCCTGGGAGTGTTTGATGGGACAGTGTAGAGGGAGCTTTACTCTGTATCTAACCCCCTGTACCTGCTTTGGGAGTGTTTGATGGGACAGTGTAGAGGGAGCATTACTCTGTATCTAACCCCGTGCTGTATTTTCACCGCTAGAAGCTCCTGGAACTCGAGGACTCGGTGGAACAAGAACGCAAGACGCACAAATCGCGATTGGAGCTGTCTGCTTCACAGACCAGGCAGATGGAACTCAAAGCCAAGAGCTACTTGGATATGAGTGAGTGGAGAGACAGCGATCGTATTGGTGATTGTGGGGTGCGTTGTGAGTGCCAGTACTGAGGGAGTGCCGTACTGCGCTGTCGGAGGGGCAGTACTGAGGGAGTGCCGTACTGCGCTGTCGGAGGGGCAGTACTGAGGGAGTGCCGTACTGTCGGAGGGGCAGTACTGAGGGAGTGCCGTACTGTGCTGTCGGAGGGGCAGTACTGAGGGAGTGCCGTACTGCGCTGTCGGAGGGGCAGTACTGAGGGAGTGCCGTACTGTCGGAGGGGCAGTACTGAGGGAGTGCCGTACTGTCGGAGGGGCAGTACTGAGGGAGCACCGTACTGCGCTGTCGGAGGGGCAGTACTGAGGGAGTGCCGTACTGTGCTGTCGGAGGGGCAGTACTGAGGGAGTGCCGTACTGCGCTGTCGGAGGGGCAGTACTGAGGGAGTGCCGTACTGTCGGAGGGGCAGTACTAAGGGAGTGCCGTACTGCGATGTCAGAGAATTGTATCTCGCACATTCCTTGTGATATACTAGTTCTAGTCTCCCCCATCAGTGGGAACATCCTCTCTGCATCCACCTTGTCGAGCCCCCCTCATAATCTGATACGTTTCGATAAGATCACCTCTCATTCTTCTGAACTCCAATGAGTAGAGGCCCAACCTCCTCAACCTTTCCTCATAAGTCAACCCCCTCATCCCCGGAATCGACCGAGTGAACCTTCTCTGAACTGCCTCCAAAGCAAATACATCCTTTCGTAAATACGGAGAGCAAAACTGTGCACGCAGTACTCCAGGTGTGGCCTCACCAATACCCTGTGTAACTGGAGCAAGACTTCCCTGCTTTTATACTCCATCACCCTTTGCAATAAAGGCCAAGATACCATTGGCCCTTCCTGATCACTTGCTGTACCTGCGTACTAACCTTTTGTGTTTCATGTACAAGTAACCCCCAGGTCCCGCTGTACTGCCGCACTTTGTAATCTTTCTCCATTTAAATAATAACTTGCTCTGTGATTTTTTTTCTGCCAAACTGCCTGACCTCTCACTTTCCCACATTATACTCCATCGGACAAATTTTTGCCCACTCACTGAGCCTGTCTGTGTCCTTTTTGCAGATTTTGTGTGTCCTCCTCACACATTGCTTTTCCTCCCATCTTTGTATCGTCAGCAAACTTGGCTACGTTACACTCGGTCCCTTCTTCCAAGTCGTTAATATAGATTGTAAATAGCTGGGGCCCCAGCACTGATCGCTGCGGCACCCCACTAGTTACTGATTGCCAACCCGAGAATGAACCATTTATCCCCACTCTCTGTTCTCTGTTAGTTAGCCAATCCTCTATCCATGCTAATATATTACCCCCCAACCCCGCGAACTTTTATCTTGTGCAGTAAATAGCTGGGGCCCCAGCACTGATCCCTGGGGCACCCCACTAGTTACTGATTGCCAACCCGAGAATGAACCATTTATCCGGACTCTCTGTTTTCTGTTAGTTAGCCAATCCTCTATCCGTGCTAATATATTACCCCACAACCCCGCGAACTTTTATCTGGTGCAGTAACCTTGCGCCTTGTCAAATGCCTTCTGGAAACCCAAATACGTGACGTCAACTGGTTCCCCCTTTATCCGCCCTGTTTGTTATAAACTCAAAGAACTCCAGCAAATGTGTCACATTTGAAGGGTTATAACCTTCTCCTTCTCCTCCTCCTCCTCCCCCTCCCTCTGCAGCCTTTCAACTTGAGGAGGAAAAGAGTTCTCTGGAGAAGGATCACAAAAGGCTCTTGCAAAAGTACAACATGGTAAGTGTGGGACTGGGCAGGTGGGCAGAGCAGTGGCCAATGCAGTTCAATGCGGAGAAGTGTGAGGTAACGCATTTGGGGAGGGGCTAACGAGGCGAGGGAATACACATTCAATGGTCGGACTCTGAGGTGTAGAGGAACACAGGGACTTCGGAGGGCAGGTCCACAGATCCCTGAAGGGAGCAGGCGAGGTGGATAAGGTGGTTAAGAAGACACACGGAACACTTGCCTCTATTCTCCGAGGCGGAGAATACAAGAGCAGGGAGGTTACGCTCGAACTGCATGCAACACTGGTCAGGCCACAGCTGGAGTACTGCGTGTACAGTTCTGGTCACCACATTACAGGAAGGATGTGATTGCACTGGAGAGGGTACAGAGGAGATTTACCAGGATGTTGCACTGGAGAGGGTGCAGAGGAGATTTACCAGGATGTTGCACTGGAGAGGGTACAGAGGAGATTTACCAGGATGTTGCACTGGAGAGGGTACAGAGGAGATTTACCAGGATGTTGCACTGGAGAGGGTACAGAGGAGATTTACCAGGATGTTGCACTGGAGAGGGTACAGAGGAGATTTACCAGGATGTTGCACTAGAGAGGGTACAGAGGAGATTTACCAGGATGTTGCACTGGAGAGGGTACAGAGGAGATTTACCAGGATGTTGCACTGGAGAGGGTGCAGAGGAGATTTACCAGGATGTTGCACTGGAGAGGGTACAGAGGAGATTTACCAGGATGTTGCACTGGAGAGGGTACAGAGGAGATTTACCAGGATGTTGCACTGGAGAGGGTGCAGAGGAGGTTTACCAGGATGTTGCACTAGAGAGGGTACAGAGGAGATTTACCAGGATGTTGCACTGGAGAGGGTACAGAGGCGATTTACCAGGATGTTGCACTGGAGAGGGTACAGAGGAGATTTACCAGGATGTTGCACTGGAGAGGGTGCAGAGGAGGTTTACCAGGATGTTGCACTAGAGAGGGTACAGAGGAGATTTACCAGAATGTTGCACTGGAGAGGGTGCAGAGGAGATTTACCAGGATGTTGCACTGGAGAGGGTACAGAGGAGATTTTCCAGGATGTTGCACTGGACATGGGTGCAGAGGAGATTTACCAGGATGTTGCACTGGAGAGGGTACAGAAGAGATTTACCAGGATGTTGCACTAGAGAGGGTACAGAGGAGATTTACCAGGATGTTGCACTGGAGAGGGTACAGAGGAGATTTTCCAGGATGTTGCACTGGACATGGGTGCAGAGAACACTGGTTCATCATCATCATCATAGGCAGTCCCTCGGAACCGAGGAAGACTCGTTCCCACTCTAACACGAGTTCTCGGGTGGCTGAACAGTCCAATACGGGAACCACAGACCCTGTCACAGGGTGGGACAGATAGACGTTGAGGGAAGGGGAGGGTGGGACAGATAGACGTTGAGGGAAGGGGAGGGTGGGACAGATAGACGTTGAGGGAAAGGGGAGGGTGGGACAGATAGACGTTGAGGGAAAGGGGAGGGTGGGACAGATAGACGTTGAGGGAAGGGGAGGGTGGGACAGATAGACGTTGAGGGAAGGGGAGGGTGGGACAGATAGACGTTGAGGGAAAGGGGAGGGTGGGACAGATAGACTTTGAGGGAAAGGGGAGGGTGGGACAGATAGACGTTGAGGGAAAGGGGAGGGTGGGACCGGTTTGCCGCACGCTCCTTCCGCTGCCTTGCGCTTGCTTTCTGCGTGCTCGCAATTGGCGACGAGACTCGAGGTGCTCAGCGCCCTCCCGGATGCACTTCCTCCACTCGGGGGCGGACTGGTCTTTGGGCCCAGGGACTCCCAAGTGTCGGTGGGGGATGTTGCACTTTATCAGGGGGAGGGGTGTGTCCCTTGTAATGTTCCCTCTGCCCCACCTTGGGGGCTCGCTTGCCCGTGAAGGAGTTCCGAGTAGAGCGCTCGCTTTGGGGAGTCTGGTGTCTGGGGGGGACATGCGGACAATGTGGCCCTGCCCAGCGGAGCTGGTCGAGTGTGTGGTCAGTGCTTGGATGCTGGGGATGTCGGGCCTGGTCGAGGACGCTAACGTTGGTGCGTCTGTCCTCCCGGGGGATTTGCGGGATCTCGCGGAGACAGCGTCGGTGGTATTTCTCCAGCGACTCGAGGTGTCTGCTGTACACGGTCCGTGTCTCTGAGCCATACAGGAGGGCGGGTATCACTACAGCCCTGTAGACCATGAGCTGGGGGTGAGGTACCTACTGTACACGGTCCGTGTCTCTGAGCCATACAGGAGGGCGGGTATCACTACAGCCCTGTAGACCATGAGCTGGGGGTGAGATACCTACTGTACACGGTCCGTGTCTCTGAGCCATACAGGAGGGCGGGTATCACTACAGCCCTGTAGACCATGAGCTGGGTGGTGGGTTTGAGGGGCCTAGTCTTCGAACATTCCGGCTTTGGAGGCAGTTCAGAGAAGGTTCACTCGGTCGATTCCGGGGATGAGGGGGTTGACTTATGAGGAAAGGTTGAGGAGGTTGGGCCTCTACTCATTGGAGTTCAGAAGAATGAGAGGTGATCTTATCGAAACGTATCAGATTATGAGGGGGGCTCGACAAGGTGGATGCAGAGAGGATGTTCCCACTGATGGGGGAGACTAGAACTAGGGGGCATGGTCTTAGAATAAGGGGCCGCCCATTTAAAACTGAGATGAGGAGGAATTTCTTCTCTCAGAGGGTTGTAAATCTGTGGAACTCGCTGCCTCAGAGAGCTGTGGAAGCCGGGACATTGAATATATTTAAGACAGAGATAGACAGTTTCTTAACCGATAAGGGGGCGGGCAGGGAAGTGGAGCTGGGTCCATGATCGGATCAGGCCACGATGGTATTAAATGGCGGAGCAGGGCTCGAGGGGCCGAATGGCCGACTCCTGCTCCGATTTCTTACATTCTTATGTAGTCGAGGCATAGAATACAAGAGCAGGGAGGTTATGCCCGAACTGTATACAACACTGGTTAGGCCACAGCTGGAGTACTGCGTGTACAGCTCTGGTCACCGCATTACAGGAAAGATTGGGACCATTCAGCCCCTTGAGCTTGTTTCCCCATTGGCTGATCTCTGACCCAACACCATCGACCGTGACATCGCCCGTCTCCGCCCCCTGCCACAGCTCTTCTGCTGCTGAAGCCCTCATCCGTGCCTCTCTCCCCTCCAGACTTGACCGTTCCAACGCACTCCTGGCCGGCCTCCCACGTTCTACCCGCCGTAAACTAGAGGTGATCCAAAACTCGGCTGTCCCCATGTCCTAACTCTCTCACAGTCCCACTCACCCATCACCCCCTGAGCTCACTGCCCCGTGTCCTAACTCACACCCAGTCCCGCTCACCCATCACCCCCTGTGCTCACTGACCCCGTGTCCTAACTCACACCCAGTCCCACTCACCCATCACCCCCTGTGCTCACTGACCCCGTGTCCTAACTCACACCCAGTCCCACTCACCCATCACCCCCTGTGCTCACTGACCCCGTGTCCTAACTCACACCCAGTCCCACTCACCCATCACCCGCTGTGCTCACTGACCCCGTGTCCTAACTCACACCCAGTCCCACTCACCCATCACCCCCTGTGCTCACTGCCCCGTGTCCTAACTCACACCCAGTCCCGCTCACCCATCACCCCCTGTGCTCACTGACCCCGTGTCCTAACTCACACCCAGTCCCACTCACCCATCACCCCCTGTGCTCACTGACCCTGTGTCCTAACTCATCCATCACCCCCTGTGCTCACGGCGCCGTGTCCTAACTCTCACCCAATCCCACTCACCCATCACCCCCTGTGCTCGCTGAATGACATTGGCTTCCGGTTAAGCAACGCCTCGATTTCAAAATTCTCCCTCCTTGTTTACAAATCCCTTCCTCGCCCCCCCCTCCCTATCTCTTTAACCTCCTCCAGCCCCTACAATTCTCATCCTCCCGTTCAAATCCCTCCCTCGCCCCCGTCCCTATCTCTGTAACCTCCTCCAGCCCCTACAATTCTCATTCTCCCGTTCAAATCCCTCCCTCGCCCCCCTCCCTATCTCTGTAATCTCCTCCAGCCCCACAACCGCCCCGAGATGTCTGCGCTCCTCCAATTTTGCCCTTTTGAGCATCCGTGATTATAATCGCTGCACTGTTGGTGGCTATGCCTTCTGTTGCCTGTACAGTGGGAGACAATGGGAAGGTGGTTGGGTCCATTGGGATTGTGTACGGTGGGAGTGAATGGGAAGGGAATAGGGTCCATTGGGATTATGTACAGTGGGAGTGAATGGGAAGGGGTTTGAGTCCATTGGGATTGTGTACAGTGGGAGTGAATGGGAAGGGGTTTGGGTCCATTGGGATTGTGTACGGTGGGAGTGAATGGGAAGGGAATAGGGTCCATTGGGATTGTGTACAGTGGGAGTGAATGGGAAGGGGGTTGGGTCCATTGGGATTGTGTACGGTGGGAGTGAATGGGAAGGGGTTTGGGTCCATTGGGATTGTGTACGGTGGGAGTGAATGGGAAGGGGTTTGGGTCCATTGGGATTGTGTACGGTGGGAGTGAATGGGAAGGGGGTTGGGTCCATTGGGATTGTGTACGGTGGGAGTGAATAGGAAGGGAATAGGGTCCATTGGGATTGTGTACGCTGGGAGTGAATGGGAAGGGGCTTGGGTCCATTGGGATTGAGTACGGTGGGAGTGAATGGGAAGGGAATAGGGTCCATTGGAATTGTGTACAGTGGGAATGAATGGGAAGGGAATAGGGTCCATTGGGATTGTGTACGGTGGGAGTGAATGGGAAGAGGTTTGGGTCCATTGGGATTGTGTACGGTGGGAGTGAATGGGAAGGGGTTTGGGTCCATTGGGATTGTATACGTTGGGAGTGAATGGGAAGGGGTTTGGGTCCATTGGGATTGTATATGGTGGGAGTGAATGGGAGGGGGTTTGGGTCCATTGGAATTGTTTACGGTGGGAGTGAATGGGAAGGGGTTTGGGTCCATTGGGATTGTGTACGGTGGGAGTGAAGGGGTTTGGGTCCATTGGGATTGTGTACGGTGGGAGTGAATGGGATGGGGCTTGGGTCCATTGGGATTGTGTACGGTGGGAGTGAATGGGAAGGGGCTTGGGTCCATTGGGATTGTGTACAGTGGGAGTGAATGGGAAGGGGTATGGGTCCATTGGGATTGTGTACAGTGGGAGTGAATGGGAAGGGGTTTGGGTCCATTGGGATTGTGTACAGTGGGAATGAATGGGAAGGGGACAGGGTCCATTGGGATTGTGTACAGTGGGAGTGAATGGGAAGGGAATAGGGTCCATTGGGATTGTGTACAGTGGGAGTGAATGGGAAGGGGTTTGGGTCCATTGGGATTGTGTACGGTGGGAGTGAATGGGAAGGGGTTTGGGTCCATTGGGATTGTGTACGGTGGGAGTGAATGGGAAGGGGGTTGGGTCCATTGGGATTGTGTACGGTGGGAGTGAATAGGAAGGGAATAGGGTCCATTGGGATTGTGTACGCTGGGAGTGAATGGGAAGGGGTTTGGGTCCATTGGGATTGAGTACGGTGGGAGTGAATGGGAAAGGAATAGGGTCCATTGGAATTGTGTACAGTGGGAATGAATGGGAAGGGAATAGGGTCCATTGGGATTGTGTACGGTGGGAGTGAATGGGAATGGGTTTGGGTCCATTGGGATTGTGTACAGTGGGAGTGAATGGGAAGGGGTTTGGGTCCATTGGGATTGTGTACAGTGGGAATGAATGGGAAGGGAACAGGGTCCATTGGGATTGTGTACAGTGGGAGTGAATGGGAAGGGAATAGGGTCCATTGGGATTGTGTACAGTGGGAGTGAATGGGAAGGGGTTTGGGTCCATTGGGATTGTGTACGGTGGGAGTGAATGGGAAGGGGTTTGGGTCCATTGGGATTGTGTACGGTGGGAGTGAATGGGAAGGGGGTTGGGTCCATTGGGATTGTGTACGGTGGGAGTGAATAGGAAGGGAATAGGGTCCATTGGGATTGTGTACGCTGGGAGTGAATGGGAAGGGGTTTGGGTCCATTGGGATTGAGTACGGTGGGAGTGAATGGGAAGGGAATAGGGTCCATTGGAATTGTGTACAGTGGGAATGAATGGGAAGGGAATAGGGTCCATTGGGATTGTGTACGGTGGGAGTGAATGGGAATGGGTTTGGGTCCATTGGGATTGTGTACGGTGGGAGTGAATGGGAAGGGGTTTGGGTCCATTGGGATTGTGTACGTTGGGAGTGAATGCGAAGGGGTTTGGGTCCATTGGGATTGTGTACGGTGGAAGTGAATGGGAGGGGGTTTGGGTCCATTGGGATTGTGTACGGTGGGAGTGAATGGGAAGGGGTTTGGGTCCATTGGGATTGTGTACAGTTGGGGAGATCTCATTATTGCCAGGGCAACTTTTGGTCTCGATGGGAGACGGTCGCACTCTGGCTCTGTCACTACCCTTGTTATGTTTTACAGATCTTGCGAAGTCTGAAGGATCTGCAAATGCAGTACAAACTTCAGCTGGCCGATTGTGCAAAGCATTCTGGTTCATCCACCCCACGAGAAAACAGGTCGGTCCAAGATTGTCTCTTTGTGTATTGTCCTCTATGCTGCAGTACAGCGGGACCTGGGGGTTCCTTGTACATGAAACACAAAAGGTTAGTACGCAGGTACAGCAAGTGATCAGGAAGGGCCAATGGTATCTTGGCCTTTATTGCAAAGGGGGATGGAGTATAAAAGCAGGGAAGTCTTGCTCCAGTTACACAGGGTATTGGCGAGGCCACACCTGGAGTACTGCGTGCACAGTTTTGCTCTCCGTATTTACGAAAGGACACACTTTGCTTTGGAGGCAGTTCAGAGAAGGTTCACTCGGTCGATTCCGGGGATGAGGGGGTTTGACTTTTGAGGAAAGGTTGAGGAGGTTGGGCCTCTGCTCATTGGAGTTCAGAAGAATGAGAGGTGATCTTATCGAAACGTATCAGATTATGAGGGGCGTTCGACATCATCATCATCATCATCGCCAGTCCCTCGGAACGGAGGAAGACTTGCTCCCACTCTAACACGAGTTCTCGGGTGGCTGAACAGTCCAATACGAGAGTCACAGTCCCTGTCACAGGGTGGGACAGATAGACGTTGAGGGAAGGGGAGGGTGGGACAGATAGACATTGAGGGAAGGGGGAGGGTGGGACAGATAGACGTTGAGGGAAGGGGAGGGTGGGACAGATAGACGTTGAGGGAAGGGGAGGGTGGGACAGATAGACGTTGAGGGAAGGGGAGGGTGGGACAGATGGACGTTGAGGGAAGGGGAGGGTGGGACAGATGGACGTTGAGGGAAGGGGAGGGTGGGACAGATGGACGTTGAGGGAAGGGGAGGGTGGGACAGATAGACGTTGAGGGAAGGGGAGGGTGGGACAGATAGACGTTGAGGGAAGGGGGAGGCTGGGACAGAGAGACGTTGAGGGAAGGGGAGGGTGGGACTGGTTTGCCGCACGCTCCTTCCGCTGCCTTGCGCTTGCTTTCTGTGTGCTCGCAATTGGCGACGAGACTCGAGGTGCTCAGCGCCCTCCCGGATGCACTTCCTCCACTCGGGGGCGGGACTGGTCTTTGGGCCAGGGACTCCCAGGTGTCGGTGAGGGATGTTGCACTTTATCAGGGGAGGGGTGTGTGTCCCTTGTAACGTTCCCTCTGCCCACCTTGGGGCTCGCTTGCCCGTGAAGGAGTTCCGAGTAGAGCGCTCGCTTTGGGGAGTCTGGTGTCTGGGGCGGGGGGACGTGCGGACAATGTGGCCCTGCCCAGCGGAGCTGGTCGAGTGTGTGGTCAGTGCTTGGATGCTGGGGATGTCGGGCCTGGTCGAGGACGCTAACGTTGGTGCGTCTGTCCTCCCGGGGGATTTGCAGGATCTCGCGGAGACAGCGTCGATGGTATTTCTCCAGCGACTCGAGGTGTCTACTGTACACGGTCCGTGTCGCTGAGCCATACAGGAGGGCGGGTATCACTACAGCCCTGTAGACCATGAGCTGGGGGTGAGATACCTACTGTACACGGTCCGTGTCTCTGAGCCATACAGGAGGGTGGGTATCACTACAGTCCTGTAGACCATGAGCTGGGGGTGAGGTGTCTACTGTACATGGTCCGTGTCTCTGGATCGTATTAAATGGCGGAGCAGGGCTCGAGGGGCCGAATGGCCGACTCCTGCTCCTAATTCTTATGTTCTTATGTACGATCACAGCTGATCCGATCATGGACCCAGCTCCACTTCCCTGCCCGCCCCCTTATTGGTTAAGGAACTGTCTATCTCTGCCTTAAATATATTCAATGTCCCGGCTTCCACAGCTCTCTGAGGCAGCGAGTTCCACAGATTTACAACCCTCTGAGAGAAGAAATTCCTCCTCATCTCAGTTTTAAATGGGCGGCCCCTTATTCTAAGACCATGCCCCCTAGTTCCAGTCTCCCCCATCAGTGGGAACATCCTCTCTGCATCCACCTTGTCGAGCCCCCCCTCATAACCTGATACGTTTCCATAAGATCACCTCTCATTCTTCTGAACTCCAATGAGTAGAGGCCCAACCTGCTCAACCTTTCCTCATAAGTCAACCCCCTCATCCCCGGAATCGACCGAGTGAACCTTCTCTGAACTGCCTCCAAAGCAAAGTGTGTCCTTTGGTAAATACGGAGAGCAAAACTGTGCACGCAGTACTCCAGGTGTGGCCTCACCAATACCCTGTGTAACTGGGGCAAGACTTCCCTGCTTTTATACTCCATCCCCCTTTGCAATAAAGGCCAAGATACCATTGGCCCTTCCTGATCACTTGCTGTACCTGCGTACTAACCTTTTGTGTTTCATGTACAAGTAACCCCCAGGTCCCGCTGTACTGCCGCACTTTGTAATCTTTCTCCGTTTAAATAATAACTTGCTCTGTGATTTAAGATTATGAGGGGGGGGCTCGACAAGGTGGATGCAGAGAGGATGTTCCCACTGATGGGGGAGACTGGAACTAGGGGGCATGGTCTTAGAATAAGGGGCCGCCCATTTAAAACTGAGATGAGGAGGAATTTCTTCTCTCGGAGGGTTGTAAATCTGTGGAACTCGCTGCCTCAGAGAGCTGTGGAAGCCGGGACATTGAATATATTTAAGACAGAGATAGACAGTTTCTTAACCGATAAGGGGGCGGGCAGGGAAGTGGAGCTGGGTCCATGATCGGATCAGGCCACGGTCGTATTAAATGGCGGAGCAGGGCTCGAGGGGCTGAATGGCCCACTCCTGCTTTTGAGGTTCTTAACCATGACACCTGCTTTCCATCCAGCAGGAAAAAGCGGGCGTTTTCAACTGAATTTGCCGAAGGTTCATCGAGCTTCACGAGTGACCGTGATCAGGGATACCCAGATACTTACTCTGCAGTAAGTCACGTTTACGGTAACTGATATTTACGGGGGTGGGCGGAGGTTGGTCTCTTGCGTTGTCTGGTGCTCGCTCGCTCGTCCCTGAGGGGCCTTGCATTGCGATATCTCCATTCATCACCTCCGGTTCCTGCACAAAATAAAAGTTCCTGGGATTGGCAATCAGCAACTAGTGGGGTGCCGCAGGGATCAGTGCTGGGGCCCCAGCTATTTACAATCGATATTAACGACTTGGAGGAAGGGACCGAGTGTAACGTGGTGATCTTATCGAAAGGTATCAGATTATGAGGGGGGCTCGACAAGGTGGATGCAGGGAGGATGTTCCCACTGATGGGGGAGACTAGTCACAGCCAATCAAACGGCTTTCAAAGTGTGGTCACTCTTGTAATCTAGGAAGCAGGGCGGCCACTTTGTGCACAGCAAGCTCCCACAAACATTTGGGGTGCTTGCCTCTATTAGCCGAGGCGTCGAATACAAGAGCAGGGAGGTTGTGCTCGAGCTGTCTGCAACACTGGTTCGGCCACACAGCTGGAGTACTGCGTGTACAGTTCTGGTCACCGCATTACAGGAAAGATGTGATTGCACTGGAGAGGGTACAGAGGAGTTTTACCAGGATGTTGCACCGGAGAGGGTACAGAGGAGATTTACCAGGATGTTGCACTGGAGAGGGTACAGAGGAGATTTACCAGGATGTTGCACTGGAGGGGGTACAGAGGATATTTACCAGGATGTTGCACTAGAGAGGGTGCACAGTAGATTTACCAGGATGTTACACTGGAGAGAATACAGAGGAGATTTACCAGAATGTTGCACTGGAGAGGGTACAGAGGAGATTTACCAGAATGTTACACTGGAGAGGATGCAGAGGAGATTTACCAGGATGTTGCACTGGAGAGGGTACAGAGGAGATTTACCAGGATGTTGCACTGGAGAGGGTACAGAGGAGATTTACCAGGATGTTGCACTGGAGAGGGTACAGAGGAGATTTACCTGGATGTTGCACTGGAGAGGGTACAGAGGAGATTTACCAGGATGTTGCACTGGAGAGGGTACAGAGGAGATTTACCAGGATGTTGCACTGGAGAGGGTACAGAGGAGATTTACCAGGATGTTGCACTGGAGAGGGTACAGAGGAGATTTATCAGGATATCCCTCCGACAGTGCGGCGCCGTTGGGAGGGATGATGATTTCAGTGTGATGAGGCGAAATGAGAATATTTTCATTGTATGTGTCTGTCTCTTCCCCCCCCCCCACCGCCCCCCCCTCCCTCCCATCTCCGTCTCTCCTCCCCTCTCTCCCTCTTCCCGTCTCTCCAGTCCTGATGTTGTCCCCCTCTCTTCCTCTAGTCTGATGAGCCGGTCACACCATCTGCCGCCAACGCCGTGGTGCCTCACCCGGTGGAAGAGCCACCCAGCCAAGGGCAGGGAAACGAGGAGCCCTTGGCGATCTCAGTCCAGGAGCTGGAGACCAGTGGTGAGTGAAGAACTGAACCGTCCAGAGTCAAACAGGGCCAGGATATTTGACTGTGGTGTGCTTTGCGGTGGATCCAATCCTGCTCTCGCCCAGGGGGTGTGGTGGTCTCTCCTGTACATCCCAGCGGCACATCTTTGATCTGTGTCAACTAGTCCAGAACCTCCAACCCTCAATGGACCCAAACTCCTTCCCATTCACTCCCATTGTCCACAATCCTAATGGACCCAAACGCCTTCCCATTCACTCCCATTGTACACAATCCCAATGGACCCAAACCTCTTCCCATTCACTCCCACTGTACACAATCCCAATGGACCCAGACCCCTTCCCATTCACTCCCACTGTACACAATCCCAATGGACTCAAACCCCTTCCCATTCACTCCCCCCGTACGCAATCCCAATGGATCCAAACCCCTTCCCATTCACTCCCACCCTACACAATCCCAATGGACTCAAACCCCTTCCTATTCACTCCCACCATACACAATCCCAATTGACCCAAACCCCTTCCCATTCACTCCCACTGTACACAATCCCAATGAACTCAAACCCCTTCTCATTCACTCCCACTGTACACAATCCCAATGGACTCAAATCCCTTCCCATTCACTCCCACTGTACACAATCCCAATGGACTCAAACCCCTTCCCATTCACTCCCCCTGTACACAATCACAATGGATCCAAACCGCTTCCCATTCACTCCCACCGTACACAATCCCAATGGACCCAGACACCTTCCCATTCACCCCCACTGTACACAATCCCAATGGACTCAAACCCCTTCCTATTCACTCCCACTGTACACAATCCCAATGAACTCAAACCCCTTCCCATTCACTCCCACTGTACACAATCCCAATGGACTCGAACCCCTTCCCATTCACTCCCACCGTACACAATCCCAATGGACTCAAACCCCTTCCCATTAAGCCCCTCCAGTTAGACCACACTTGGAGCACCGTGCACAGTTCTGGGTCTCCATATCCCTGGGTTAGACCACACTGGGAGCTCCGTGCACAGTCCTGGTCTCCATATCCCTGGGTTAGACCACACTGGGAGCTCCGTGCACAGTCCTGGTCTCCATATCCCTGGGTTAGACCACACTGGGAGCTCCGTGCACAGTTCTGGTCTCCATATACCTCGGTTAGACCACACTGGGAGCACCGTGCACAGTTCTGCTCTCCATATCCCTGGGTTAGACCACACGGGGAGCTCCGTGCACAGTTCTGGTCTCCATATCCCCTGGGTTAGACCACACGGGGAGCTCCGTGCACAGTTCTGGTCTCCATATCCCCTGGGTTAGATCACACTGGGAGCACTGTGCACAGTTCTGGTCTCCATATACCTGGGTTAGACCACACTGGGAGCTCCGTGCACAGTTCTGGTCTCCATATTCCCTGGGTTAGACCACACTGGGAGCTCCGTGCACAGTTCTGGTCTCCATATTCCCTGGGTTAGACCACACTGGGAGCTCCGTGCACAGTTCTGGTCTCCATATCCCTGGGTTAGACCACACTGGGAGCTCCGTGCACATTTCTGGTCTCCATATCCCTGGGTTAGACCACACTGGGAGCTCCGTGCACAGTTCTGGTCTCCATATCCCTGGGTTAGACCACACTGGGAGCACCGTGCACAGTTCTGGTCTCCATATTCTAAAAACGATATCGAGGCACTGGAGAGGGCGCAGAGAAGATTTACAAGGACGATAACAGAAACGCGAAGGTGCACATATCAGGAAAGGAGAAACAGACCGGGTCTGTCTTCTGTCGAACAGAGAAGGCGGAGAGGGGGATCTAATTGTGGTCTTTAAGACGATGAAGGGGTCCGATCGGGTAAACGCAGAGAAGATGTTTCCTCTTGTGGGGGAAACCAGAACTCGGGGGGACCATCAATATCAGACAGTCACTATTCAATCCAATGGGTAATTCGGGAGAAACTTCTTTACCCAGAGAGGGGTCAGAATGTGGAACTCGTTGCCACAGGGAGGGTTTGGGGGCGAATTGTATCGACGCATTTAAGGGGAGGCTGGACAAGCCGATGAGGGAGAGTCGAGGGATCAGTGATGGGGCCCCAACTATTTACTGCATAAGATAAGAGTTCACGGGGTTGGGGGTAATATATTAGCACGGATAGAGGATTGGCTAACTGACAGAGAACAGAGAGTGGGGATAAATGGTTAATTCTCGGGTTGGCAACCAGTAACTAGTGGGGTGCGGCAGGGATCAGTGATGGGGCCCCAACTATTTACAATCTATATTAACGACTTGGAAGAAGGGACTGAGTGTAACGTAGCCAACAAAAGAGGGTTATGCCGATAGATTTAGATGGGGATTTAGATTGGTTGGGGCTGAACGGGCTGTTTCTGTGCTGTATATATGATAACGTTCCAAGTAACTGTCTCTTTGTGTGATTCTTTGGGCTTCAATGACGTGAAAACCTAGAAACATAGAAAATAGGTGCAGGAGCAGGCCATTGGGTCCTTCGAGCCTGCCCCACCATTCAATATGATCATGGCTGAACATGCAACTTCAGTACCCCACTCCTGCCTTCTCTCCATACCCCCCTGATCCCTTTAGCCGGAAGGGCCACATCTAACTCCCTTTTGAATATATCCAACGAACTGGCCCCCAACAACTTTCTGTGGTAGAGAATTCCACAGGTTCACAATTCTCTGGGTGAAGAAGTTTCTCCTCATCTCGGTCCTAAATGGCTTACCCCTTATCCTTAGACTGTGTGAGCCCCTGGTTCTGGACTTCCCCAACATTGGGAACATTCTTCCCGCATCTAAACCTGTCCCGTCCCGTCAGAATTTTATACGCTTCTATGAGATCCCCCTCTCATCCTTCTAAACTCCAGTGAATATAAGCCCAGTCGATCCAGTCTTTCTTCATATGTCAGTCCTGCCATCCCGGGAATCAGTCTGGTGAACCTTCGCTGCACTCCCTCAATAGCAAGAATGTCCTTCCTCAGATTAGGAGACCAAAACTGTGCACAATATTCCAGGTGTGGCCTCACCAAGGCCCTGTACAACTGCAGTAAGACCTCCCTGCTCCTATACTCAAATCCTCTCGCTATGAAGGCCAACATGCCATTTGCCGCCTTCACCGCCTGCTGTACCTGCATGGCCAACTTTCAATGACTGATGTCCCATGACACCCAGGTCTCGTTGCACCTCCCCTTTTCCTAATCTGTCACCATTCAGATAATATTCTGCCTTCCTGTTTTTGCCAACCAAAGTGGATAACCTCACATTTATCCACATTATACTGCATCTGCCATGCATTTGCCCCACTCACCTAACCTGTCCAAGTCACCCTGCAGCCTCTTAGCATCCTCCTCACAGCTCACACCGCCACCCAGCTTAGTGTCATCTGCAAACTTGGAGATATTACATTCAATTCCTTCGTCTAAATCATTAATGTATATTGTAAATAGCTGTAGATTGAGTGTAACGTAGACAAGTTTGCTGACGATACAAAGATGGGAGGAAAAGCAATGTGTGAGGAGGACACACAAAATCTGCAAAAGGACACAGACAGGCTCAGTGAGTGGGCAAAAATTTGTCCGATGGAGTATAATGTGGGAAAGTGTGAGGTCAGGCAGTTTGGCAGAAAAAAATCACAGAGCAAGTTATTATTTAAATGGAGAAAGATTACAAAGTGCGGCAGTACAGCGGGACCTGGGGGTTACTTGTACATGAAACACAAAAGGTTAGTACGCAGGTACAGCAAGTGATCAGGAAGGGCCAATGGTATCTTGGCCTTTATTGCAAAAGGGGATGGAGTATAAAAGCAGGGAAGTCTTGCTCCAGTTACACAGGGTATCGGTGAGGCCACACCTGGAGTACTGCGTGCACAGTTTTGCTCTCCGTATTTACCAAAGGACACACTTTGCTTTGGAGGCAGTTCAGAGAAGGTTCACTCGGTCGATTCCGGGGATGAGGGGGTTGACTTATGAGGAAAGGTTGAGGAGGTTGGGCCTCTACTCATTGGAGTTCAGAAGAATGAGAGGTGATCTTATCGAAACGTATCAGATTATGAGGGGGGGCTCGACAAGGTGGATGCAGAGAGGATGTTCCCACTGATGGGGGAGACTAGAACTAGGGGGCATGGTCTTAGAATAAGGGGCCGCCCATTTAAAACTGAGATGAGGAGGAATTTCTTCTCTCAGAGGGTTGTAAATCTGTGGAACTCGCTGCCTCAGAGAGCTGTGGAAGCCGGGACATTGAATATATTTAAGGCAGAGATAGACAGTTCCTTAACCGATAAGGGGGCGGGCAGGGAAGTGGAGCTGGGTCCATGATCGGATCAGGCCACGATCGTATTAAATGGCGGAGCAGGGCTCGAGGGGCCGAATGGCCGACTCCTGCTCCTGTTTCTGATGTTCTTATTTTAAGTTCTTTCACAGATCAGCCACAGGCACGATCGGTAATTGGCCCGGCTCTCTCTCCCAACCCCCTCCCACTCACGACAGAAACTCTTGCACTCTTTTCCCAGGAACTACTCCAGATAAACTGTCCGATATTGAAGGCATAATTCTGTCCACCCCAGAACTGCAACCGTGCCGGCAATGCCCAGTGACCAGGTGAGTGAACGAGAGAAATATCAGTCCAAGGCGATCATCGCCCCTCAACCCATTCACTCCCACCGTACACAATCCCAATGGACCCAAACCCCTTCCCATTCACTCCCACCGTACACAATCCCAATGGACCCAAACCCCTTCCCATTCACTCCCACCGTACACAATCCCAATGGACCCAAACCCCTTCCCGTTCACTCCCACCGTACACAATCCCAATGGACCCAAACCCCT
>NW_027251872.1:0-35241 GCF_044704955.1 Pristiophorus japonicus
CGGAGGAGAATCGAGAGATCGGGGCGGAGGAGTATCGAGAGATCGGGGCGGAGGAGTATCGAGAGATCGGGGCGGAGGAGTATCGAGAGATCGGGGCGGAGGAACGGCGAGAGATCGGGGCGGAGGAGTATCGAGAGATCGGGGCGGAGGAGTATCGAGAGATCGGGGCGGAGGAGCGGCGAGAGATCCGGGCGGAGGAGCGGCGAGAGATCGGGGCGGAGGAGTATCGAGAGATCGGGGCGGAGGTGTATCGAGAGATCGGGGCGGAGGAGTATCGAGAGATCGGGGCGGAGGAGTATCGAGAGATAGGGGCGGAGGAGTATCGAGAGATCGGGGCGGAGGAGCGGCGAGAGATCGGGGCGGAGGAGTATCGAGAGATCGGGGCGGAGGAGTATCGAGAGATCGGGGGCGGAGGAGTATCGAGAGATCGGGGCGGAGGAGTATCGAGATATCGGGGCGGAGGAGCGGCGAGAGATCGGGGCGGAGGAGTATCGAGAGATCGGGGCGGAGGAGTATCGAGAGATCGGGGCGGAGGAGTATCGAGTGATCGGGGCGGAGGAGAATCGAGAGATCGGGGCGGAGGAGAATCGAGAGATCGGGGCGGAGGAGTATCGAGAGATCGGGGCGGAGGAGTATCGAGAGATCGGGGCGAAGGAGTATCGAGAGATCGGGGCGGAGGAGTATCGAGAGATCGGGGCGGAGGAGTATCGAGAGATCGGGGCGGAGGAGTATCGAGAGATCGGGGCAGGAGCGGCGAGAGATCAGGGCGGAGGAGTATCGAGAGATCGTGGCAGAGGAGCGGCGAGAGATCGGGGCGGAGGAGTATCGAGAGATCGGGGCGGAGGAGTATCGAGAGATCGGGGCGGAGGAGTGTCGAGAGATCGGGGCGGAGGAGTATCGAGAGATCGGGGCGGAGGAGTATCGAGAGATCGGGGCGGAGGAGCATCGAGAGATCGGGGCGGAGGAGTATCGAGAGATCGGGGCGGAGGTGCGGCGAGAGATCGGGGGGGAGGAGTATCGAGAGATCGGGGCGGAGGAGTATCGAGAGATCGGGGCGGAGGAGTATCGAGAGATCGGGGATGAGGAGTGTCGAGAGATCGGGGCGGAGGAGAGTCGAGAGATCGGGGCGGAGGAGTATCGAGAGATCAGGGCGGAGGAGCGGCGAGAGATCGGGGCGGAGGAGTATCGAGAGATCGGGGCGGAGGAGAATCGAGAGATCGGGGCGGAGGAGTATCGAGAGATCGGGGCGGAGGAGTATCGAGAGATCGGGGCGGAGGAACGGCGAGAGATCGGGGGCGGAGGAGTATCGAGAGATCGGTGCGGAGGCGCGGCGAGAGATCGGGGCGGAGGAGTATCGAGAGATCGGGGCGGAGGTGTATCGAGAGATCGGGGAGGAGGAGCGGCGAGAGATCGGGGCGGAGGAGCGGCGAGAGATCGGTGCGGAGGAGTATCGAGAGATCGGGCCGGAGGAGTATCGAGAGATCGGGGCGGAGGAGTATCGAGAGATCGGGGCGGAGGAGTATCGAGAGATCGGGGCGGAGGAGTATCGAGAGATCGGGGCGGAGGAGTATCGAGAGATCGGGGCGGAGGAGGATCGAGATATCGGGGCGGAGGAGCGGAGAGTGATCGGGGCAGAGGAGCAGCGAGAGATCGGGGCGGAGGAGTATCGAGAGATCGGGGCGGAGGTGTGGCGAGAGATCGGGGGGGAGGAGTATCGAGAGATCGGGGCGGTGGAGTATCGAGAGATCGGGGCGGAGGAGCGGCGAGAGATCGGGGCGGAGGAGCGGCGAGAGGTCGGGGCGGAGGAGTATCGAGAGATGGGGGCGGAGGAGTATCGAGAGATCGGGGCGGAGGAGGATCGAGAGATCGGGGCGGAGGAGGATCGAGAGATCGGGGCGGAGGAGCGGCGAGAGATCGGGGCGGAGGAGTATCTAGAGATCGGGGCGGAGGAGTATCGAGAGATCGGGGCGGAGGAGCCGCGAGAGATCGGGACGGAGGAGTATCGAGAGATCGGGGCGGAGGAGTATCGAGAGATCGGGGCGGAGGAGTATCGAGAGAGCGGGGCGGAGGAGTATCGAGAGATCGGGGCGGAGGAGTATCGAGAGATCGGGGCGGAGGAGTATCGAGAGATCGGGGCGGAGGAGCGGCGAGAGATCGGGGCGGAGGAGCGGCGAGAGATCGGGACGGAGGAGTATCGAGAGATCGGGGCGGAGGAGTATCGAGAGATCGGGGCGGAGGAGTATCGAGAGATCGGGGCGGAGGAGGATTGAGAGATCGGGGCGGAAGAGTATCGAGAGATCGGGGCGGAGGAGCGGCGAGAGATCGGAGCGGAGGAGCGGAGAGAGATCGGGGCGGAGGAGTATCGAGAGATCGGGGCGGAGGAGTATCGAGAGATCGGGGCAGAGGAGTATCGAGAGATCGGGGCGGAGGAGCGGCGAGAGATCGGGGCGGAGGAGCGGCGAGAGATCGGGGCGGAGGAGTATCGAGAGATCGGGGCGGAGGAGCATCGAGAGATCGGGGCGGAGGAGTATCGAGAGATCGGGGGGAGGAGTATCGAGAGATCGGGGCGGAGGAGTATCGAGAGATCGGGGTGGAGGAGTATCGAGAGATCGGGGCGGCGGAGCGGCGAGAGATCGGGGCGGAGGAGTATCGAGAGATCGGGGCGGAGGAGTATCGAGAGTTCGGGGCGGAGGAGGATCGAGAGATCGGGGCGGAGGAGTATCGAGAGATCGGGGCGGAGGAGTATCGAGAGATCGAGGCGGAGGAGTATCGAGAGATCGGGGCGGAGGAGCGGAGAGAGATCGGGGCGGAGGAGTATCGAGAGATCGGGGCGGAGGAGTATCGAGAGATCGGGGCGGAGGAGCGGAGAGAGATCGGGGCGGAGGAGTATCGAGAGATCGGGGCGGAGGAGTATCGAGAGATCGCGGCGGAGGAGTATCGAGAGATCGGGGTGGAGGAGTATCGAGAGATCGGGGCGGAGGAGTATCGAGAGATCGGGGCGGAGGAGTATCGAGATATCGGGGCGGAGGAGTATCGAGAGATCGGGGCGGAGGAGGATCGAGAGATCGGGGCGGAGGAGCGGCGAGAGATGGGGTGGAGTTGTATCGAGAGATCGGGGCGGAGGAGTATCGAGAGATCGGGGCGGAGGAGTATCGAGAGATCGGGGCGGAGGAGCGGCGAGAGATCGGGGCGGAGGAGTATCGAGAGATCGGGGCGGAGGTGTATCGAGAGATCGGGGGCGGAGTAGTATCGAGAGATCGGGGCGGAGGAGAATCGAGAGATCGGGGCGGAGGAGAATCGAGAGATCGGGGCGGAGGAGTATCGAGAGATCGGGGCGGAGGAGAATCGAGAGATCGGGGCGGAGGAGTATCGAGAGATCGGGGCGGAGGAATATCGAGAGATCGGGGCGGAGGAGCGGCGAGAGATCGGGGCGGAGGAGCGGCGAGAGATCGGGGCGGAGGAGCGGCGAGAGATCGGGGCGGAGGAGTATCGAGAGATCGGGGCGGAGGAGTATCGAGAGATCGGGGCGGAGGAGTATCGAGAGATCGTGGCGGAGGAGTATCGAGAGATCGGGGCGGAGGAGTATCGAGAGATCGGGGCGGAGGAGTATCGAGAGATCGGGGCGGAGGAGTATCGAGAGATCGGGGCGGAGGAGTATCGAGAGATCGGGGCGGAGGAGTATCGAGAGATCGGGGCGGAGGAGTATCGAGAGATCGGGGCGGAGGAGCGGCGAGAGGTCGGGGCGGAGGAGTATCGAGAGATCGGGGTGAGGAGCGGCGAGAGATCGGGGTGGAGGAGTATCGAGAGATCGGGGCGGAGGAGCGGCGAGAGATCGGGGCAGAGGAGTATCGAGAGATCGGGGCGGAGGAGTATCGAGAGATCGGGGCAGAGGAGTATCGAGAGATCGGGGCGGAGGAGTATCGAGAGATCGGGGCGGAGGAGCGGCGAGAGATCGGGGCGGAGGAGTATCGAGAGATCGGGGCGGAGGAGCGGCGAGAGATCGGGGCGGAGGAGTATCGACAGATCGGGGCGGAGGAGTGGCGAGAGATCGGGGCGGAGGAGCGGCGAGAGATCGGGGCGGAGGAGTATCGAGAGATCGGGGCGGAGGAGTATCGAGAGATCGGGGCGGAGGAGTATCGAGAGATCGGGGCGGAGGAGCGGCGAGAGATCGGGGCGGAGGAGTATCGAGAGATCGGGGTGGAGGAGCGGCGAGAGATCGGGGCGGAGGAGCGGCGAGAGATCGGGCCGGAGGAGTATCGAGAGATCGGGGCGGAGGAGCGGCGAGAGATCGGGGCGGAGGAGTATCGAGAGATCGGGGCGGAGGAGAATCGAGAGATCGGGGCGGAGGAGTATCGAGAGATCGGGGCGGAGGAGTATCGAGAGATCGGGGCGGAGAAGTATCGAGAGATCGGGGCGGAGGAGAATCGAGAGATCGGGGCGGAGGAGCGGCGAGAGATCGGGGGCGGAGGAGTATCGAGAGATCGGGGCGGAGGAGTATCGAGAGATCGGGGCGGAGGAGTATCGAGAGATCGGGGCGGAGGAGTATCGAGTGATCGGGGCGGAGGAGCGGCGAGAGATCGGGGCGGAGGAGTATCGAGAGATCGGGGCAGAGGAGAATCGAGAGATCGGGGCGGAGGAGAATCGAGAGATCGGGGCGGAGGAGTATCGAGAGATCGGGGCGGAGGAGCGGCGAGAGATCGGGGCGGAGGTGTATCGAGAGATCGGGGCGGAGGAGCGGTGAGAGATCGGGTCGGAGGAGTATCGAGAGATCGGGGCGGAGGAGTATCGAGAGATCGGGGCGGAGGAGTATCGAGAGATCGGGGGCGCAGGAGTATCGAGAGATCGGGGCGGAGGAGTATCGAGAGATCGGGGCGGAGGAGCGGCGAGAGATCGAGGCGGAGGAGTATCGAGAGATCGGGGCGGAGGAGTATCGAGAGATCGGGGCGGAGGAGCGGAGAGAGATCGGGGCGGAGGAGTATCGAGAGATCGGGGCGGAGGAGTATCGAGAGATCGCGGCGGAGGAGTATCGAGAGATCGGGGCGGAGGAGTATCGAGAGATCGGGGCGGAGGAGTATCGAGAGATCGGGGCGGAGGAGTATCGAGATATCGGGGCGGAGGAGTATCGAGAGATCGGGGCGGAGGAGGATCGAGAGATCGGGGCGGAGGAGCGGCGAGAGATGGGGTGGAGTTGTATCGAGAGATCGGGGCGGAGGAGTATCGAGAGATCGGGGCGGAGGAGTATCGAGAGATCGGGGCGGAGGAGCGGCGAGAGATCGGGGCGGAGGAGTATCGAGAGATCGGGGCGGAGGTGTATCGAGAGATCGGGGGCGGAGTAGTATCGAGAGATCGGGGCGGAGGAGAATCGAGAGATCGGGGCGGAGGAGAATCGAGAGATCGGGGCGGAGGAGTATCGAGAGATCGGGGCGGAGGAGAATCGAGAGATCGGGGCGGAGGAGTATCGAGAGATCGGGGCGGAGGAATATCGAGAGATCGGGGCGGAGGAGCGGCGAGAGATCGGGGCGGAGGAGCGGCGAGAGATCGGGGCGGAGGAGCGGCGAGAGATCGGGGCGGAGGAGTATCGAGAGATCGGGGCGGAGGAGTATCGAGAGATCGGGGCGGAGGAGTATCGAGAGATCGTGGCGGAGGAGTATCGAGAGATCGGGGCGGAGGAGTATCGAGAGATCGGGGCGGAGGAGTATCGAGAGATCGGGGCGGAGGAGTATCGAGAGATCGGGGCGGAGGAGTATCGAGAGATCGGGGCGGAGGAGTATCGAGAGATCGGGGCGGAGGAGTATCGAGAGATCGGGGCGGAGGAGCGGCGAGAGGTCGGGGCGGAGGAGTATCGAGAGATCGGGGTGAGGAGCGGCGAGAGATCGGGGTGGAGGAGTATCGAGAGATCGGGGCGGAGGAGCGGCGAGAGATCGGGGCAGAGGAGTATCGAGAGATCGGGGCGGAGGAGTATCGAGAGATCGGGGCAGAGGAGTATCGAGAGATCGGGGCGGAGGAGTATCGAGAGATCGGGGCGGAGGAGCGGCGAGAGATCGGGGCGGAGGAGTATCGAGAGATCGGGGCGGAGGAGCGGCGAGAGATCGGGGCGGAGGAGTATCGACAGATCGGGGCGGAGGAGTGGCGAGAGATCGGGGCGGAGGAGCGGCGAGAGATCGGGGCGGAGGAGTATCGAGAGATCGGGGCGGAGGAGTATCGAGAGATCGGGGCGGAGGAGTATCGAGAGATCGGGGCGGAGGAGCGGCGAGAGATCGGGGCGGAGGAGTATCGAGAGATCGGGGTGGAGGAGCGGCGAGAGATCGGGGCGGAGGAGCGGCGAGAGATCGGGCCGGAGGAGTATCGAGAGATCGGGGCGGAGGAGCGGCGAGAGATCGGGGCGGAGGAGTATCGAGAGATCGGGGCGGAGGAGAATCGAGAGATCGGGGCGGAGGAGTATCGAGAGATCGGGGCGGAGGAGTATCGAGAGATCGGGGCGGAGAAGTATCGAGAGATCGGGGCGGAGGAGAATCGAGAGATCGGGGCGGAGGAGCGGCGAGAGATCGGGGGCGGAGGAGTATCGAGAGATCGGGGCGGAGGAGTATCGAGAGATCGGGGCGGAGGAGTATCGAGAGATCGGGGCGGAGGAGTATCGAGTGATCGGGGCGGAGGAGCGGCGAGAGATCGGGGCGGAGGAGTATCGAGAGATCGGGGCAGAGGAGAATCGAGAGATCGGGGCGGAGGAGAATCGAGAGATCGGGGCGGAGGAGTATCGAGAGATCGGGGCGGAGGAGCGGCGAGAGATCGGGGCGGAGGTGTATCGAGAGATCGGGGCGGAGGAGCGGTGAGAGATCGGGTCGGAGGAGTATCGAGAGATCGGGGCGGAGGAGTATCGAGAGATCGGGGCGGAGGAGTATCGAGAGATCGGGGGCGCAGGAGTATCGAGAGATCGGGGCGGAGGAGTATCGAGAGATCGGGGCGGAGGAGCGGCGAGAGATCGAGGCGGAGGAGTATCGAGAGATCGGGGCGGAGGAGTATCGAGAGATCGGGGCGGAGGAGTTTCAAGAGATCGGGGCGGAGGAGTATCGAGAGATCGGGGCGGAGGAGCGGCGAGAGATCGGGGCGGAGGAGTATCGAGAGATCGGGGCGGAGGAGTATCGATAGATCGGGGGGGAGGAACGCCGAGAGATCGGGGCGGAGGAGTATCGAGAGATCAGGGCGGAGGAGCGGCGAGAGATCGGGGCGGAGGAGTATCGAGAGATCGGGGATGAGGAGTGTCGAGAGATCGGGGCGGAGGAGAGTCGAGAGATCGGGGCGGAGGAGTATCGAGAGATCAGGGCGGAGGAGCGGCGAGAGATCGGGGCGGAGGAGTATCGAGAGATCGGGGCGGAGGTGTATCGAGAGATCGGGGCGGAGGAGTATCGAGAGATCGGGGCGGAGGAGTATCGAGAGATCGGGGCGGAGGAACGGCGAGAGATCGGGGCGGAGGAGTATCGAGAGATCGGGGCGGAGGAGTATCGAGAGATCGGGGCGGAGGAGCGGCGAGAGATCGGGGCGGAGGAGCGGCGAGAGATCGGGGCGGAGGAGTATCGAGAGATCGGGGCGGAGGTGTATCGAGAGATCGGGGCGGAGGAGTATCGAGAGATCGGGGCGGAGGAGTATCGAGAGATAGGGGCGGAGGAGTATCGAGAGATCGGGGCGGAGGAGTATCGAGAGATCGGGGCGGAGGAGTATCGAGAGATCGGGGGCGGAGGTGTATCGAGAGATCGGGGCGGAGGAGTATCGAGATATCGGGGCGGAGGAGCGGCGAGAGATCGGGGCGGAGGAGTATCGAGAGATCGGGTCGGAGGAGTATCGAGAGATCGGGGCGGAGGAGTATCGAGTGATCGGGGCGGAGGAGAATCGAGAGATCGGGGCGGAGGAGAATCGAGAGATCGGGGCGGAGGAGTATCGAGAGATCGGGGCGGAGGAGTATCGAGAGATCGGGGCGAAGGAGTATCGAGAGATCGGGGCGGAGGAGTATCGAGAGATCGGGGCGGAGGAGTATCGAGAGATCGGGGCGGAGGAGTATCGAGAGATCGGGGCAGGAGCGGCGAGAGATCAGGGCGGAGGAGTATCGAGAGATCGTGGCAGAGGAGCGGCGAGAGATCGGGGCGGAGGAGTATCGAGAGATCGGGGCGGAGGAGTATCGAGAGATCGGGGCGGAGGAGTGTCGAGAGATCGGGGCGGAGGAGTATCGAGAGATCGGGGCGGAGGAGTATCGAGAGATCGGGGCGGAGGAGCATCGAGAGATCGGGGCGGAGGAGTATCGAGAGATCGGGGCGGAGGTGCGGCGAGAGATCGGGGCGGAGGAGTATCGAGAGATCGGGGCGGAGGAGTATCGAGAGATCGGGGCGGAGGAGTATCGAGAGATCGGGGATGAGGAGTGTCGAGAGATCGGGGCGGAGGAGAGTCGAGAGATCGGGGCGGAGGAGTATCGAGAGATCAGGGCGGAGGAGCGGCGAGAGATCGGGGCGGAGGAGTATCGAGAGATCGGGGCGGAGGAGAATCGAGAGATCGGGGCGGAGGAGTATCGAGAGATCGGGGCGGAGGAGTATCGAGAGATCGGGGCGGAGGAACGGCGAGAGATCGGGGGCGGAGGAGTATCGAGAGATCGGTGCGGAGGCGCGGCGAGAGATCGGGGCGGAGGAGTATCGAGAGATCGGGGCGGAGGTGTATCGAGAGATCGGTGCGGAGGAGCGGCGAGAGATCGGGGCGGAGGAGCGGCGAGAGATCGGTGCGGAGGAGTATCGAGAGATCGGGGCGGAGGAGTATCGAGAGATCGGGGCGGAGGAGTATCGAGAGATCGGGGCGGAGGAGTATCGAGAGAGCGGGGCGGAGGAGTATCGAGAGATCGGGGCGGAGGAGTATCGAGAGATCGGGGCGGAGGAGTATCGAGAGATCGGGGCGGAGGAGCGGCGAGAGATCGGGGCGGAGGAGCGGCGAGAGATCGGGGCGGAGGAGTATCGAGAGATCGGGGCGGAGGAGTATCGAGAGATCGGGGCGGAGGAGCGGCGAGAGATCGGGGCGGAGGAGCGGCGAGAGATCGGGGCGGAGGAGTATCGAGAGATCGGGGCGGAGGAGTATCGAGAGATCGGGGCGGAGGAGTATCGAGAGATCGGGGCAGAGGAGTATCGAGAGATCGGGGCGGAGGAGCGGCGAGAGATCGGGGCGGAGGAGCGGCGAGAGATCGGGGCGGAGGAGTATCGAGAGATCGGGGCGGAGGAGCATCGAGAGATCGGGGCGGAGGAGTATCGAGAGATCGGGGGGAGGAGTATCGAGAGATCGGGGCGGAGGAGTATCGAGAGATCGGGGTGGAGGAGTATCGAGAGATCGGGGCGGCGGAGCGGCGAGAGATCGGGGCGGAGGAGTATCGAGAGATCGGGGCGGAGGAGTATCGAGAGTTCGGGGCGGAGGAGGATCGAGAGATCGGGGCGGAGGAGTATCGAGAGATCGGGACGGAGGAGTATCGAGAGATCGAGGCGGAGGAGTATCGAGAGATCGGGGCGGAGGAGCGGAGAGAGATCGGGGCGGAGGAGTATCGAGAGATCGGGGCGGAGGAGTATCGAGAGATCGGGGCGGAGGAGCGGAGAGAGATCGGGGCGGAGGAGTATCGAGAGATCGGGGCGGAGGAGTATCGAGAGATCGCGGCGGAGGAGTATCGAGAGATCGGGGCGGAGGAGTATCGAGAGATCGGGGCGGAGGAGTATCGAGAGATCGGGGCGGAGGAGTATCGAGAGATCGGGGCGGAGGAGTATCGAGAGATCGGGGCGGAGGAGTATCGAGAGATCGGGGCGGAGGAGCGGCGAGAGATGGGGTGGAGTTGTATCGAGAGATCGGGGCGGAGGAGTATCGAGAGATCGGGGCGGAGGAGTATCGAGAGATCGGGGCGGAGGAGTATCGAGAGATCGGGGCGGAGGAGTATCGAGAGATCGGGGCGGAGGAGTATCGAGAGATCGGGACGGAGGAGCGGCGAGAGATAGGGGCGGAGGAGCGGCGAGAGATCGGGGCGGAGGATTATCGAGAGATCGGGGCGGAGGAGTATCGAGAGATCGGGGCGGAGGAGTATCGAGAGATCGGGGCGGAGGAGTATCGAGAGATCGGGGCGGAGGAGTATCGAGAGATCGGGACGGAGGAGCGGCGAGAGATAGGGGCGGAGGAGCGGCGAGAGATCGGGGCGGAGGAGTATCGAGAGATCGGGCCGGAGGAGTATCGAGAGATCGGGGCGGAGGAGTATCGAGAGATCGGGGCGGAGGAGTATCGAGTGATCGGGACGGAGGAGCGGCGAGAGATAGGGGCGGAGGAGCGGCGAGAGATCGGGGCGGAGGAGTATCAAGAGATCGGGGCGGAGGAGTATCGAGAGATCGGGGCGGAGGAGTATCGAGAGATCGGGGCGGAGGAGCGGCGAGAGATCGGGGCGGAGGAGCGGCGAGAGATCGGGGCCGAGGAGCGGAGAGAGATCGGGCAGAGGAGTATCGAGAGATCGGGGCGGAGGAGTATGGAGAGATCGGGGCGGAGGAGTATCGAGAGATCGGGGGGGATGAGGATCGAGAGATCGGGCGGAGGAGTATCGAGAGATCGGGGCGGAGGAGTATGGAGAGATCGGGGTGGAGGAGTATCGAGAGATCGGGGGGGAGGAGGATCGAGAGATCGGGGTGGAGGAGTATCGAGAGATCGGGGGGAGGAGGATCGAGAGATCAAGGCGGAGGAGCGGCGAGAGATCGGGGCGGAGGAGTATCGAGAGATCGGGGCGGAGGAGGATCGAGAGATCGGGGCGGAGGAGTATCGAGAGATCGGGGCGGAGGAGGATCGAGAGATTGGGGCGGAGGAGTATCGAGAGATCGGGGCGGAGGAGGATCGAGAGATCTGGGCGGAGGAGTATCGAGAGATCGGGGCGGAGGAGGATCGAGAGATCTGGGCGGAGGAGTATCGACAGATCGGGGTGGAGGAGTATCGAGAGATCGGGGCGGAGGAGTATCGAGAGATCGGGGCGGAGGAGCGGCGAGAGATCGGGGCGGAGGAGTATCGAGAGATCGGGGCGGAGAAGTATCGAGAGATCGGGGCGGAGGAGTATCGAGAGATCGGGGCGGAGGAGTATCGAGAGATCGGGGCGGAGGAGCGGCGAGAGATCGGGGCGGAGGAGTATCGAGAGATCGGGGCGGAGGAGTATCGAGAGATCGGGGCGGAGGAGTATCGAGAGATCGGGGCGGAGGAGTATCGAGAGATCGGGGCGGAGGAGTATCGAGAGATCGGGGCGGAGGAGAGGCGAGAGATCGGGGCGGAGGTGCGGCGAGAGATCGGAGGCGGAGGAGTATCGAAAGATCGGGGCGGAGGAGTATCGAGAGATCGGGGCGGAGGAGTATCGAGAGATCGGGGCGGAGGAGTATCGAGAGATCGGGGCGGAGGAACGGAGAGAGATCGGGGCGGAGGAGTATCGAGAGATCGGGGCGGATGAGTATCGAGAGATCGCGGCGGAGGAGTATCGAGAGATCGGGGCGGAGGAGTATCGAGAGATCGGGGCGGAGGAGTATCGAGAGATCGGGGCGGAGGAGTATCGAGAGATCGGGGCGGAGGAGTATCGAGAGATCGGGGCGGAGGAGTATCGAGAGATCGGGGCGGAGGAGCGGCGAGAGATGGGGTGGAGTTGTATCGAGAGATCGGGGCGGAGGAGTATCGAGAGATCGGGGCGGAGGAGTATCGAGAGATCGGGGCGGAGGAGCGGCGAGAGATCGGGGCGGAGGAGTATCGAGAGATCGGGGCGGAGGTGTATCGAGAGATCGGGGGCGGAGTAGTATCGAGAGATCGGGGCGGAGGAGAATCGAGAGATCGGGGCGGAGGAGAATCGAGAGATCGGGGCGGAGGAGTATCGAGAGATCGGGGCGGAGGAGAATCGAGAGATCGGGGCGGAGGAGTATCGAGAGATCGGGGCGGAGGAATATCGAGAGATCGGGGCGGAGGAGCGGCGAGAGATCGGGGCGGAGGAGAATCGAGAGATCGGGGCGGAGGAGTATCGAGAGATCGGGGCGGAGGAGTATCGAGAGATCGGGGCGGAGGAGTATCGAGAGATCGGGGCGGAGGAGTATCGAGAGATCGGGGCGGAGGAGTATCGAGAGATCGGGGCAGGAGCGGCGAGAGATCAGGGCGGAGGAGTATCGAGAGATCGTGGCAGAGGAGCGGCGAGAGATCGGGGCGGAGGAGTATCGAGAGATCGGGGCGGAGGAGTATCGAGAGATCGGGGCGGAGGAGTGTCGAGAGATCGGGGCGGAGGAGTATCGAGAGATCGGGGCGGAGGAGTATCGAGAGATCGGGGCGGAGGAGTATCGAGAGATCGGGGCGGAGGAGTATCGAGAGATCGGGGCGGAGGAGCGGCGAGAGATCGGGGCGGAGGAGTATCGAGAGATCGGGGCGGAGGAGCGGCGAGAGATCGGGGCGGAGGAGTATCGACAGATCGGGGCGGAGGAGTGGCGAGAGATCGGGGCGGAGGAGCGGCGAGAGATCGGGGCGGAGGAGTATCGAGAGATCGGGGCGGAGGAGTATCGAGAGATCGGGGCGGAGGAGTATCGAGAGATCGGGGCGGAGGAGCGGCGAGAGATCGGGGCGGAGGAGTATCGAGAGATCGGGGTGGAGGAGCGGCGAGAGATCGGGGCGGAGGAGCGGCGAGAGATCGGGCCGGAGGAGTATCGAGAGATCGGGGCGGAGGAGCGGCGAGAGATCGGGGCGGAGGAGTATCGAGAGATCGGGGCGGAGGAGAATCGAGAGATCGGGGCGGAGGAGTATCGAGAGATCGGGGCGGAGGAGTATCGAGAGATCGGGGCGGAGAAGTATCGAGAGATCGGGGCGGAGGAGAATCGAGAGATCGGGGCGGAGGAGCGGCGAGAGATCGGGGCGGAGGAGTATCGAGAGATCGGGGCGGAGGAGAATGAGAGATCGGGGCGGAGGAGCGGCGAGAGATCGGGGCGGAGGAGTATCGAGAGATCGGGGCGGAGGAGTATCGAGAGATCGGGGCGGAGGAGTATCGAGTGATCGGGGCGGAGGAGCGGCGAGAGATCGGGGCGGAGGAGTATCGAGAGATCGGGGCAGAGGAGAATCGAGAGATCGGGGCGGAGGAGAATCGAGAGATCGGGGCGGAGGAGTATCGAGAGATCGGGGCGGAGGAGCGGCGAGAGATCGGGGCGGAGGTGTATCGAGAGATCGGGGCGGAGGAGCGGTGAGAGATCGGGTCGGAGGAGTATCGAGAGATCGGGGCGGAGGAGTATCGAGAGATCGGGGCGGAGGAGTATCGAGAGATCGGGGGCGCAGGAGTATCGAGAGATCGGGGCGGAGGAGTATCGAGAGATCGGGGCGGAGGAGCGGCGAGAGATCGAGGCGGAGGAGTATCGAGAGATCGGGGCGGAGGAGTATCGAGAGATCGGGGCGGAGGAGTGTCAAGAGATCGGGGCGGAGGAGTATCGAGAGATCGGGGCGGAGGAGCGGCGAGAGATCGGGGCGGAGGAGTATCGAGAGATCGGGGCGGAGGAGTATCGATAGATCGGGGCGGAGGAGCGGCGAGAGATCGGGGCGGAGGAGTATCGAGAGATCGGGGATGAGGAGTGTCGAGAGATCGGGGCGGAGGAGAGTCGAGAGATCGGGGCGGAGGAGTATCGAGAGATCAGGGCGGAGGAGCGGCGAGAGATCGGGGCGGAGGAGTATCGAGAGATCGGGGCGGAGGTGTATCGAGAGATCGGGGCGGAGGAGTATCGAGAGATCGGGGCGGAGGAGTATCGAGAGATCGGGGCGGAGGAACGGCGAGAGATCGGGGCGGAGGAGTATCGAGAGATCGGGGCGGAGGAGTATCGAGAGATCGGGGCGGAGGAGCGGCGAGAGATCGGGGCGGAGGAGCGGCGAGAGATCGGGGCGGAGGAGTATCGAGAGATCGGGGCGGAGGTGTATCGAGAGATCGGGGCGGAGGAGTATCGAGAGATCGGGGCGGAGGAGTATCGAGAGATAGGGGCGGAGGAGTATCGAGAGATCGGGGCGGAGGAGTATCGAGAGATCGGGGCGGAGGAGTATCGAGAGATCGGGGGCGGAGGAGTATCGAGAGATCGGGGCGGAGGAGTATCGAGATATCGGGGCGGAGGAGCGGCGAGAGATCGGGGCGGAGGAGTATCGAGAGATCGGGGCGGAGGAGTATCGAGAGATCGGGGCGGAGGAGTATCGAGTGATCGGGGCGGAGGAGAATCGAGAGATCGGGGCGGAGGAGAATCGAGAGATCGGGGCGGAGGAGTATCGAGAGATCGGGGCGGAGGAGTATCGAGAGATCGGGGCGAAGGAGTATCGAGAGATCGGGGCGGAGGAGTATCGAGAGATCGGGGCGGAGGAGTATCGAGAGATCGGGGCGGAGGAGTATCGAGAGATCGGGGCAGGAGCGGCGAGAGATCAGGGCGGAGGAGTATCGAGAGATCGTGGCAGAGGAGCGGCGAGAGATCGGGGCGGAGGAGTATCGAGAGATCGGGGCGGAGGAGTATCGAGAGATCGGGGCGGAGGAGTGTCGAGAGATCGGGGCGGAGGAGTATCGAGAGATCGGGGCGGAGGAGTATCGAGAGATCGGGGCGGAGGAGCATCGAGAGATCGGGGCGGAGGAGTATCGAGAGATCGGGGCGGAGGTGCGGCGAGAGATCGGGGCGGAGGAGTATCGAGAGATCGGGGCGGAGGAGTATCGAGAGATCGGGGCGGAGGAGTATCGAGAGATCGGGGATGAGGAGTGTCGAGAGATCGGGGCGGAGGAGAGTCGAGAGATCGGGGCGGAGGAGTATCGAGAGATCAGGGCGGAGGAGCGGCGAGAGATCGGGGCGGAGGAGTATCGAGAGATCGGGGCGGAGGAGAATCGAGAGATCGGGGCGGAGGAGTATCGAGAGATCGGGGCGGAGGAGTATCGAGAGATCGGGGCGGAGGAACGGCGAGAGATCGGGGGCGGAGGAGTATCGAGAGATCGGGGCGGAGGAGCGGCGAGAGATCGGGGCGGAGGAGCGGCGAGAGATCGGTGCGGAGGAGTATCGAGAGATCGGGGCGGAGGAGTATCGAGAGATCGGGGCGGAGGAGTATCGAGAGATCGGGGCGGAGGAGTATCGAGAGATCGGGGCGGAGGAGTATCGAGAGATCGGGGCGGAGGAGTATCGAGAGATCGGGGCGGAGGAGGATCGAGATATCGGGGCGGAGGAGCGGAGAGTGATCGGGGCAGAGGAGCAGCGAGAGATCGGGGCGGAGGAGTATCGAGAGATCGGGGCGGAGGTGTGGCGAGAGATCGGGGGGGAGGAGTATCGAGAGATCGGGGCGGTGGAGTATCGAGAGATCGGGGCGGAGGAGCGGCGAGAGATCGGGGCGGAGGAGCGGCGAGAGGTCGGGGCGGAGGAGTATCGAGAGATGGGGGCGGAGGAGTATCGAGAGATCGGGGCGGAGGAGGATCGAGAGATCGGGGCGGAGGAGGATCGATAGATCGGGGCGGAGGAGCGGCGAGAGATCGGGGCGGAGGAGTATCTAGAGATCGGGGCGGAGGAGTATCGAGAGATCGGGGCGGAGGAGCCGCGAGAGATCGGGACGGAGGAGTATCGAGAGATCGGGGCGGAGGAGTATCGAGAGATCGGGGCGGAGGAGTATCGAGAGAGCGGGGCGGAGGAGTATCGAGAGATCGGGGCGGAGGAGTATCGAGAGATCGGGGCGGAGGAGCGGCGAGAGATCGGGGCGGAGGAGCGGCGAGAGATCGGGGCGGAGGAGTATCGAGAGATCGGGGCGGAGGAGTATCGAGAGATCGGGGCGGAGGAGGATTGAGAGATCGGGGCGGAAGAGTATCGAGAGATCGGGGCAGAGGAGTATCGAGAGATCGGGGCGGAGGAGCGGCGAGAGATCGGGGCGGAGGAGCGGAGAGAGATCGGGGCGGAGGAGCGGAGAGAGATCGGGGCGGAGGAGTATCGAGAGATCGGGGCGGAGGAGTATCGAGAGATCGGGGCAGAGGAGTATCGAGAGATCGGGGCGGAGGAGCGGCGAGAGATCGGGGCGGAGGAGCGGCGAGAGATCGGGGCGGAGGAGTATCGAGAGATCGGGGCGGAGGAGTATCGAGAGATCGGGGCGGAGGAGTATCGAGAGATCGGGGCAGAGGAGTATCGAGAGATCGGGGCGGAGGAGCGGCGAGAGATCGGGGCGGAGGAGCGGCGAGAGATCGGGGCGGAGGAGTATCGAGAGATCGGGGCGGAGGAGCATCGAGAGATCGGGGCGGAGGAGTATCGAGAGATCGGGGGGAGGAGTATCGAGAGATCGGGGCGGAGGAGTATCGAGAGATCGGGGTGGAGGAGTATCGAGAGATCGGGGCGGCGGAGCGGCGAGAGATCGGGGCGGAGGAGTATCGAGAGATCGGGGCGGAGGAGTATCGAGAGTTCGGGGCGGAGGAGGATCGAGAGATCGGGGCGGAGGAGTATCGAGAGATCGGGACGGAGGAGTATCGAGAGATCGAGGCGGAGGAGTATCGAGAGATCGGGGCGGAGGAGCGGAGAGAGATCGGGGCGGAGGAGTATCGAGAGATCGGGGCGGAGGAGTATCGAGAGATCGGGGCGGAGGAGCGGAGAGAGATCGGGGCGGAGGAGTATCGAGAGATCGGGGCGGAGGAGTATCGAGAGATCGCGGCGGAGGAGTATCGAGAGATCGGGGCGGAGGAGTATCGAGAGATCGGGGCGGAGGAGTATCGAGAGATCGGGGCGGAGGAGTATCGAGAGATCGGGGCGGAGGAGTATCGAGAGATCGGGGCGGAGGTGTATCGAGAGATCGGGGCGGAGGAGCGGCGAGAGATGGGGTGGAGTTGTATCGAGAGATCGGGGCGGAGGAGTATCGAGAGATCGGGGCGGAGGAGTATCGAGAGATCGGGGCGGAGGAGTATCGAGAGATCGGGGCGGAGGAGTATCGAGAGATCGGGGCGGAGGAGTATCGAGAGATCGGGACGGAGGAGCGGCGAGAGATAGGGGCGGAGGAGCGGCGAGAGATCGGGGCGGAGGATTATCGAGAGATCGGGGCGGAGGAGTATCGAGAGATCGGGGCGGAGGGAGTATCGAGAGATCGGGGCGGAGGAGTATCGAGAGATCGGGGCGGAGGAGTATCGAGAGATCGGGACGGAGGAGCGGCGAGAGATAGGGGCGGAGGAGCGGCGAGAGATCGGGGCGGAGGAGTATCGAGAGATCGGGCCGGAGGAGTATCGAGAGATCGGGGCGGAGGAGTATCGAGAGATCGGGGCGGAGGAGTATCGAGAGATCGGGGCGGAGGAGTATCGAGTGATCGGGACGGAGGAGCGGCGAGAGATAGGGGCGGAGGAGCGGCGAGAGATCGGGGCGGAGGAGTATCAAGAGATCGGGGCGGAGGAGTATCGAGAGATCGGGGCGGAGGAGTATCGAGAGATCGGGGCGGAGGAGCGGCGAGAGATCGGGGCGGAGGAGCGGCGAGAGATCGGGGCCGAGGAGCGGAGAGAGATCGGGCAGAGGAGTATCGAGAGATCGGGGCGGAGGAGTATGGAGAGATCGGGGCGGAGGAGTATCGAGAGATCGGGGGGGATGAGGATCGAGAGATCGGGCGGAGGAGTATCGAGAGATCGGGGCGGAGGAGTATGGAGAGATCGGGGTGGAGGAGTATCGAGAGATCGGGGGGGAGGAGGATCGAGAGATCGGGGTGGAGGAGTATCGAGAGATCGGGGGGGAGGAGGATCGAGAGATCAAGGCGGAGGAGCGGCGAGAGATCGGGGCGGAGGAGTATCGAGAGATCGGGGCGGAGGAGGATCGAGAGATCGGGGCGGAGGAGTATCGAGAGATCGGGGCGGAGGAGGATCGAGAGATTGGGGCGGAGGAGTATCGAGAGATCGGGGCGGAGGAGGATCGAGAGATCTGGGCGGAGGAGTATCGAGAGATCGGGGCGGAGGAGGATCGAGAGATCTGGGCGGAGGAGTATCGAGAGATCGGGGTGGAGGAGTATCGAGAGATCGGGGCGGAGGAGTATCGAGAGATCGGGGCGGAGGAGCGGCGAGAGATCGGGGCGGAGGAGTATCGAGAGATCGGGGCGGAGAAGTATCGAGAGATCGGGGCGGAGGAGTATCGAGAGATCGGGGCGGAGGAGTATCGAGAGATCGGGGCGGAGGAGCGGCGAGAGATCGGGGCGGAGGAGTATCGAGAGATCGGGGCGGAGGAGTATCGAGAGATCGGGGCGGAGGAGTATCGAGAGATCGGGGCGGAGGAGTATCGAGAGATCGGGGCGGAGGAGTATCGAGAGATCGGGGCGGAGGAGAGGCGAGAGATCGGGGCAGAGGTGCGGCGAGAGATCGGAGGCGGAGGAGTATCGAAAGATCGGGGCGGAGGAGTATCGAGAGATCGGGGCGGAGGAGTATCGAGAGATCGGGGCGGAGGAGTATCGAGAGATCGGGGCGGAGGAGCGGAGAGAGATCGGGGCGGAGGAGTATCGAGAGATCGGGGCGGATGAGTATCGAGAGATCGCGGCGGAGGAGTATCGAGAGATCGGGGCGGAGGAGTATCGAGAGATCGGGGCGGAGGAGTATCGAGAGATCGGGGCGGAGGAGTATCGAGAGATCGGGGCGGAGGAGTATCGAGAGATCGGGGCGGAGGAGTATCGAGAGATCGGGGCGGAGGAGCGGCGAGAGATGGGGTGGAGTTGTATCGAGAGATCGGGGCGGAGGATTATCGAGAGATCGGGGCGGAGGAGTATCGAGAGATCGGGGCGGAGGAGCGGCGAGAGATCGGGGCGGAGGAGTATCGAGAGATCGGGGCGGAGGTGTATCGAGAGATCGGGGGCGGAGTAGTATCGAGAGATCGGGGCGGAGGAATATCGAGAGATCGGGGCGGAGGAGCGGCGAGAGATCGGGGCAGAGGAGAATCGAGAGATCGGGGCGGAGGAGTATCGAGAGATCGGGGCGGAGGAGTATCGAGAGATCGGGGCGGAGGAGTATCGAGAGATCGTGGCGGAGGAGTATCGAGAGATCGGGGCGGAGGAGTATCGAGAGATCGGGGCGGAGGAGTATCGAGAGATCGGGGCGGAGGAGTATCGAGAGATCGGGGCGGAGGAGTATCGAGAGATCGGGGCGGAGGAGTATCGAGAGATCGGGGCGGAGGAGTATCGAGAGATCGGGGCGGAGGAGCGGCGAGAGGTCGGGGCGGAGGAGTATCGAGAGATCGGGGTGAGGAGCGGCGAGAGATCGGGGTGGAGGAGTATCGAGAGATCGGGGCGGAGGAGCGGCGAGCGATCGGGATGGAGGAGTATCGAGAGATCGGGGCAGAGGAGTATCGAGAGATCGGGGCGGAGGAGTATCGAGAGATCGGGGCAGAGGAGTATCGAGAGATCGGGGCGGAGGAGTATCGAGAGATCGGTGCGGAGGAGCGGCGAGAGATCGGGGCGGAGGAGTATCGAGAGATCGGGGCGGAGGAGCGGCGAGAGATCGGGGCGGAGGAGTATCGACAGATCGGGGCGGAGGAGCGGCGAGAGATCGGGCCGGAGGAGTATCGAGAGATCGGGGCGGAGGAGTATCGAGAGATCGGGGCGGAGGAGTATCGAGAGATCGGGGCGGAGGAGCGGCGAGAGATCGGGGCGGAGGAGTATCGAGAGATCGGGGTGGAGGAGCGGCGAGAGATCGGGGCGGAGGAGCGGCGAGAGATCGGGCCGGAGGAGTATCGAGAGATCGGGGCGGAGGAGCGGCGAGAGATCGGGGCGGAGGAGTATCGAGAGATCGGGGCGGAGGAGCGGCGAGAGATCGGGGCGGAGGAGTATCAAGAGATCGGGGCGGAGGAGTATCGAGAGATCGGGGCGGAGGAGTATCGAGAGATCGGGGCGGAGGAGTATCGAGAGATCGGGGCGGAGAAGTATCGAGAGATCGGGGCGGAGGAGAATCGAGAGATCGGGGCGGAGGAGCGGCGAGAGATCGGGGCGGAGGAGTATCGAGAGATCGGGGCGGAGGAGAATCGAGAGATCGGGGCGGAGGAGCGGCGAGAGATCGGGGCGGAGGAGTATCGAGAGATCGGGGCGGAGGAGTATCGAGAGATCGGGGCGGAGGAGTATCTAGAGATCGGGGCGGAGGAGTATCGAGAGATCGGGGCAGAGGAGAATCGAGAGATCGGGGCGGAGGAGAATCGAGAGATCGGGGCGGAGGAGTATCGAGAGATCGGGGCGGAGGAGCGGCGAGAGATCGGGGCGGAGGTGTATCGAGAGATCGGGGCGGAGGAGCGGTGAGAGATCGGGTCGGAGGAGTATCGAGAGATCGGGGCGGAGGAGTATCGAGAGATCGGGGCGGAGGAGTATCGAGAGATCGGGGCGGAGGAGTATCGAGAGATCGGGGCGGAGGTGTATCGAGAGATCGGGGCGGAGGAGCGGCGAGAGATCGGGGCAGAGGAGTATCGAGAGATCGGGGCGGAGGAGTATCGAGAGATCGGGGCGGAGGAGTATCGAGAGATCGGGGCGGAGGAGCGGCGAGAGATCGGGGCGGAGGAGTATCGAGAGATCGGGGCGGAGGTGTATCGAGAGATCGGGGGCGGAGTAGTATCGAGAGATCGGGGCGGAGGAGAATCGAGAGATCGGGGCGGAGGAGAATCGAGAGATCGGGGCGGAGGAGTATCGAGAGATCGGGGCGGAGGAGAATCGAGAGATCGGGGCGGAGGAGTATCGAGAGATCGGGGCGGAGGAATATCGAGAGATCGGGGCGGAGGAGCGGCGAGAGATCGGGGCGGAGGAGAATCGAGAGATCGGGGCGGAGGAGTATCGAGAGATCGGGGCGGAGGAGTATCGAGAGATCGTGGCGGAGGAGTATCGAGAGATCGGGGCGGAGGAGTATCGAGAGATCGGGGCGGAGGAGTATCGAGAGATCGGGGCGGAGGAGTATCGAGAGATCGGGGCGGAGGAGTATCGAGAGATCGGGGCGGAGGAGTATCGAGAGATCGGGGCGGAGGAGTATCGAGAGATCGGGGCGGAGGAGCGGCGAGAGGTCGGGGCGGAGGAGTATCGAGAGATCGGGGTGAGGAGCGGCGAGAGATCGGGGTGGAGGAGTATCGAGAGATCGGGGCGGAGGAGCGGCGAGAGATCGGGACAGAGGAGTATCGAGAGATCGGGGCAGAGGAGTATCGAGAGATCGGGGCGGAGGAGTATCGAGAGATCGGGGCAGAGGAGTATCGAGAGATCGGGGCGGAGGAGTATCGAGAGATCGGGGCGGAGGAGCGGCGAGAGATCGGGGCGGAGGAGTATCGAGAGATCGGGGCGGAGGAGCGGCGAGAGATCGGGGCGGAGGAGTATCGACAGATCGGGGCGGAGGAGTGGCGAGAGATCGGGGCGGAGGAGCGGCGAGAGATCGGGGCGGAGGAGTATCGAGAGATCGGGGCGGAGGAGTATCGAGAGATCGGGGCGGAGGAGTATCGAGAGATCGGGGCGGAGGAGCGGCGAGAGATCGGGGCGGAGGAGTATCGAGAGATCGGGGTGGAGGAGCGGCGAGAGATCGGGGCGGAGGAGCGGCGAGAGATCGGGCCGGAGGAGTATCGAGAGATCGGGGCGGAGGAGCGGCGAGAGATCGGGGCGGAGGAGTATCGAGAGATCGGGGCGGAGGAGAATCGAGAGATCGGGGCGGAGGAGTATCGAGAGATCGGGGCGGAGGAGTATCGAGAGATCGGGGCGGAGAAGTATCGAGAGATCGGGGCGGAGGAGAATCGAGAGATCGGGGCGGAGGAGCGGCGAGAGATCGGGGCGGAGGAGTATCGAGAGATCGGGGCGGAGGAGAATGAGAGATCGGGGCGGAGGAGCGGCGAGAGATCGGGGCGGAGGAGTATCGAGAGATCGGGGCGGAGGAGTATCGAGAGATCGGGGCGGAGGAGTATCGAGTGATCGGGGCGGAGGAGCGGCGAGAGATCGGGGCGGAGGAGTATCGAGAGATCGGGGCAGAGGAGAATCGAGAGATCGGTGCGGAGGAGAATCGAGAGATCGGGGCGGAGGAGTATCGAGAGATCGGGGCGGAGGAGCGGCGAGAGATCGGGGCGGAGGTGTATCGAGAGATCGGGGCGGAGGAGCGGTGAGAGATCGGGTCGGAGGAGTATCGAGAGATCGGGGCGGAGGAGTATCGAGAGATCGGGGCGGAGGAGTATCGAGAGATCGGGGGCGCAGGAGTATCGAGAGATCGGGGCGGAGGAGTATCGAGAGATCGGGGCGGAGGAGCGGCGAGAGATCGGGGCGGAGGAGTATCGAGAGATCGGGGCGGAGGAGTATCGAGAGATCGGGGCGGAGGAGTGTCAAGAGATCGGGGCGGAGGAGTATCGAGAGATCGGGGCGGAGGAGCGGCGAGAGATCGGGGCGGAGGAGTATCGAGAGATCGGGGCGGAGGAGCGGCGAGAGATCGGGGCGGAGGAGTATCGAGAGATCAGGACGGAGGAGCGGCGAGAGATCGGGGCGGAGGAGTATCGAGAGATCGGGGATGAGGAGTGTCGAGAGATCGGGGCGGAGGAGAGTCGAGAGATCGGGGCGGAGGAGTATCGAGAGATCAGGGCGGAGGAGCGGCGAGAGATCGGGGCGGAGGAGTATCGAGAGATCGGGGCGGAGGAGTATCGAGAGATCGGGGCGGAGGAACGGCGAGAGATCGGGGCGGAGGAGTATCGAGAGATCGGGGCGGAGGAGTATCGAGAGATCGGGGCGGAGGAGCGGCGAGAGATCGGGGCGGAGGAGCGGCGAGAGATCGGGGCGGAGGAGTATCAAGAGATCGGGGCGGAGGTGTATCGAGAGATCGGGGCGGAGGAGTATCGAGAGATCGGGGCGGAGGAGTATCGAGAGATAGGGGCGGAGGAGTATCGAGAGATCGGGGCGGAGGAGTATCGAGAGATCGGGGCGGAGGAGTATCGAGAGATCGGGGGCGGAGGAGTATCGAGAGATCGGGGCGGAGGAGTATCGAGATATCGGGGCGGAGGAGCGGCGAGAGATCGGGGCGGAGGAGTATCGAGAGATCGGGGCGGAGGAGTATCGAGAGATCGGGGCGGAGGAGTATCGAGTGATCGGGGCGGAGGAGAATCGAGAGATCGGGGCGGAGGAGAATCGAGAGATCGGGGCGGAGGAGTATCGAGAGATCGGGGCGGAGGAGTATCGAGAGATCGGGGCGAAGGAGTATCGAGAGATCGGGGCGGAGGAGTATCGAGAGATCGGGGCGGAGGAGTATCGAGAGATCGGGGCGGAGGAGTATCGAGAGATCGGGGCAGGAGCGGCGAGAGATCAGGGCGGAGGAGTATCGAGAGATCGTGGCAGAGGAGCGGCGAGAGATCGGGGCGGAGGAGTATCGAGAGATCGGGGCGGAGGAGTATCGAGAGATCGGGGCGGAGGAGTGTCGAGAGATCGGGGCGGAGGAGTATCGAGAGATCGGGGCGGAGGAGTATCGAGAGATCGGGGCGGAGGAGCATCGAGAGATCGGGGCGGAGGAGTATCGAGAGATCGGGGCGGAGGTGCGGCGAGAGATCGGGGCGGAGGAGTATCGAGAGATCGGGGCGGAGGAGTATCGAGAGATCGGGGCGGAGGAGTATCGAGAGATCGGGGATGAGGAGTGTCGAGAGATCGGGGCGGAGGAGAGTCGAGAGATCGGGGCGGAGGAGTATCGAGAGATCAGGGCGGAGGAGCGGCGAGAGATCGGGGCGGAGGAGTATCGAGAGATCGGGGCGGAGGAGAATCGAGAGATCGGGGCGGAGGAGTATCGAGAGATCGGGGCGGAGGAACGGCGAGAGATCGGGGGCGGAGGAGTATCGAGAGATCGGTGCGGAGGCGCGGCGAGAGATCGGGGCGGAGGAGTATCGAGAGATCGGGGCGGAGGTGTATCGAGAGATCGGTGCGGAGGAGCGGCGAGAGATCGGGGCGGAGGAGTATCGAGAGATCGGGGCGGAGGAGTATCGAGAGATCGGGGCGGAGGAGCGGCGAGAGATCGGTGCGGAGGAGTATCGAGAGATCGGGGCGGAGGAGTATCGAGAGATCGGGGCGGAGGAGTATCGAGAGATCGGGGCGGAGGAGTATCGAGAGATCGGGGCGGAGGAGTATCGAGAGATCGGGGCGGAGGAGTATCGAGAGATCGGGGCGGAGGAGGATCGAGATATCGGGGCGGAGGAGCGGAGAGTGATCGGGGCAGAGGAGCAGCGAGAGATCGGGGCGGAGGAGTATCGAGAGATCGGGGCGGAGGTGTGGCGAGAGATCGGGGGGGAGGAGTATCGAGAGATCGGGGCGGTGGAGTATCGAGAGATCGGGGCGGAGGAGCGGCGAGAGATCGGGGCGGAGGAGCGGCGAGAGGTCGGGGCGGAGGAGTATCGAGAGATGGGGGCGGAGGAGTATCGAGAGATCGGGGCGGAGGAGGATCGAGAGATCGGGGCGGAGGAGGATCGATAGATCGGGGCGGAGGAGCGGCGAGAGATCGGGGCGGAGGAGTATCTAGAGATCGGGGCGGAGGAGTATCGAGAGATCGGGGCGGAGGAGAATCGAGAGATCGGGGCGGAGGTGTATCGAGAGATCGGGGCGGAGGAATATCGAGAGATCGGGGCGGAGGAGCGGCGAGAGATCGGGGCGGAGGAGAATCGAGAGATCGGGGCGGAGGAGTATCGAGAGATCGGGGCGGAGGAGTATCGAGAGATCGGGGCGGAGGAGTATCGAGAGATCGTGGCGGAGGAGTATCGAGAGATCGGGGCGGAGGAGTATCGAGAGATCGGGGCGGAGGAGTATCGAGAGATCGGGGCGGAGGAGTATCGAGAGATCGGGGCGGAGGAGTATCGAGAGATCGGGGCGGAGGAGTATCGAGAGATCGGGGCCGAGGAGTATCGAGAGATCGGGGCGGAGGAGCGGCGAGAGGTCGGGGCGGAGGAGTATCGAGAGATCGGGGTGAGGAGCGGCGAGAGATCGGGGTGGAGGAGTATCGAGAGATCGGGGCGGAGGAGCGGCGAGAGATCGGGATGGAGGAGTATCGAGAGATCGGGGCAGAGGAGTATCGAGAGATCGGGGCGGAGGAGTATCGAGAGATCGGGGCAGAGGAGTATCGAGAGATCGGGGCGGAGGAGTATCGAGAGATCGGGGCGGAGGAGCGGCGAGAGATCGGGGCGGTGGAGTATCGAGAGATCGGGGCGGAGGAGCGGCGAGAGATCGGGGCGGAGGAGTATCGAGAGATCGGGGCGGAGGAGTGGCGAGAGATCGGGGCGGAGGAGCGGCGAGAGATCGGGGCGGAGGAGTATCGAGAGATCGGGGCGGAGGAGTATCGAGAGATCGGGGCGGAGGAGCGGCGAGAGATCGGGGCGGAGGAGTATCGAGAGATCGGGGTGGAGGAGCGGCGAGAGATCGGGGCGGAGGAGCGGCGAGAGATCGGGCCGGAGGAGTATCGAGAGATCGGGGCGGAGGTGCGGCGAGAGATCGGGGCGGAGGAGTATCGAGAGATCGGGGCGGAGGAGTATCGAGAGATCGGGGCGGAGGAGTATCGAGAGATCGGGGATGAGGAGTGTCGAGAGATCGGGGCGGAGGAGAGTCGAGAGATCGGGGCGGAGGAGTATCGAGAGATCAGGGCGGAGGAGCGGCGAGAGATCGGGGCGGAGGAGTATCGAGAGATCGGGGCGGAGGAGAATCGAGAGATCGGGGCGGAGGAGTATCGAGAGATCGGGGCGGAGGAGTATCGAGAGATCGGGGCGGAGGAACGGCGAGAGATCGGGGGCGGAGGAGTATCGAGAGATCGGTGCGGAGGCGCGGCGAGAGATCGGGGCGGAGGAGTATCGAGAGATCGGGGCGGAGGTGTATCGAGAGATCGGTGCGGAGGAGCGGCGAGAGATCGGGGCGGAGGAGCGGCGAGAGATCGGTGCGGAGGAGTATCGAGAGATCGGGGCGGAGGAGTATCGAGAGATCGGGGCGGAGGAGTATCGAGAGATCGGGGCGGAGGAGTATCGAGAGATCGGGGCGGAGGAGTATCGAGAGATCGGGGCGGAGGAGTATCGAGAGATCGGGGCGGAGGAGGATCGAGATATCGGGGCGGAGGAGCGGAGAGTGATCGGGGCAGAGGAGCAGCGAGAGATCGGGGCGGAGGAGTATCGAGAGATCGGGGCGGAGGTGTGGCGAGAGATCGGGGGGGAGGAGTATCGAGAGATCGGGGCGGTGGAGTATCGAGAGATCGGGGCGGAGGAGCGGCGAGAGATCGGGGCGGAGGAGCGGCGAGAGGTCGGGGCGGAGGAGTATCGAGAGATGGGGGCGGAGGAGTATCGAGAGATCGGGGCGGAGGAGGATCGAGAGATCGGGGCGGAGGAGGATCGATAGATCGGGGCGGAGGAGCGGCGAGAGATCGGGGCGGAGGAGTATCTAGAGATCGGGGCGGAGGAGTATCGAGAGATCGGGGCGGAGGAGAATCGAGAGATCGGGGCGGAGGAGTATCGAGAGATCGGGGCGGAGGAATATCGAGAGATCGGGGCGGAGGAGCGGCGAGAGATCGGGGCGGAGGAGAATCGAGAGATCGGGGCGGAGGAGTATCGAGAGATCGGGGCGGAGGAGTATCGAGAGATCGGGGCGGAGGAGTATCGAGAGATCGTGGCGGAGGAGTATCGAGAGATCGGGGCGGAGGAGTATCGAGAGATCGGGGCGGAGGAGTATCGAGAGATCGGGGCGGAGGAGTATCGAGAGATCGGGGCGGAGGAGTATCGAGAGATCGGGGCGGAGGAGTATCGAGAGATCGGGGCGGAGGAGTATCGAGAGATCGGGGCGGAGGAGCGGCGAGAGGTCGGGGCGGAGGAGTATCGAGAGATCGGGGTGAGGAGCGGCGAGAGATCGGGGTGGAGGAGTATCGAGAGATCGGGGCGGAGGAGCGGCGAGAGATCGGGATGGAGGAGTATCGAGAGATCGGGGCAGAGGAGTATCGAGAGATCGGGGCGGAGGAGTATCGAGAGATCGGGGCAGAGGAGTATCGAGAGATCGGGGCGGAGGAGTATCGAGAGATCGGGGCGGAGGAGCGGCGAGAGATCGGGGCGGTGGAGTATCGAGAGATCGGGGCGGAGGAGCGGCGAGAGATCGGGGCGGAGGAGTATCGACAGATCGGGGCGGAGGAGTGGCGAGAGATCGGGGCGGAGGAGCGGCGAGAGATCGGGGCGGAGGAGTATCGAGAGATCGGGGCGGAGGAGTATCGAGAGATCGGGGCGGAGGAGCGGCGAGAGATCGGGGCGGAGGAGTATCGAGAGATCGGGGTGGAGGAGCGGCGAGAGATCGGGGCGGAGGAGCGGCGAGAGATCGGGCCGGAGGAGTATCGAGAGATCGGGGCGGAGGAGTATCGAGAGATCGGGGCGGAGGAGCGGCGAGAGATCGGGGCGGAGGAGTATCGAGAGATCGGGGCGGAGGAGAATCGAGAGATCGGGGCGGAGGAGTATCGAGAGATCGGGGCGGAGGAGTATCGAGAGATCGGGGCGGAGAAGTATCGAGAGATCGGGGCGGAGGAGAATCGAGAGATCGGGGCGGAGGAGCGGCGAGAGATCGGGGCGGAGGAGTATCGAGAGATCGGGGCGGAGGAGAATGAGAGATCGGGGCGGAGGAGCGGCGAGAGATCGGGGCGGAGGAGTATCGAGAGATCGGGGCGGAGGAGTATCGAGAGATCGGGGCGGAGGAGTATCGAGTGATCGGGGCGGAGGAGCGGCGAGAGATCGGGGCGGAGGAGTATCGAGAGATCGGGGCAGAGGAGAATCGAGAGATCGGGGCGGAGGAGAATCGAGAGATCGGGGCGGAGGAGTATCGAGAGATCGGGGCGGAGGAGCGGCGAGAGATCGGGGCGGAGGTGTATCGAGAGATCGGGGCGGAGGAGCGGTGAGAGATCGGGTCGGAGGAGTATCGAGAGATCGGGGCGGAGGAGTATCGAGAGATCGGGGCGGAGGAGTATCGAGAGATCGGGGGCGCAGGAGTATCGAGAGATCGGGGCGGAGGAGTATCGAGAGATCGGGGCGGAGGAGCGGCGAGAGATCGGGGCGGAGGAGTATCGAGAGATCGGGGCGGAGGAGTATCGAGAGATCGGGGCGGAGGAGTGTCAAGAGATCGGGGCGGAGGAGTATCGAGAGATCGGGGCGGAGGAGCGGCGAGAGATCGGGGCGGAGGAGTATCGAGAGATCGGGGCGGAGGAGAGTCGAGAGATCGGGGCGGAGGAGTATCGAGAGATCAGGGTGGAGGAGCGGCGAGAGATCGGGGCGGAGGAGTATCGAGAGATCGGGGCGGAGGAGTATCGAGAGATCGGGGCGGAGGAACGGCGAGAGATCGGGGCGGAGGAGTATCGAGAGATCGGGGCGGAGGAGTATCGAGAGATCGGGGCGGAGGAGCGGCGAGAGATCGGGGCGGAGGAGCGGCGAGAGATCGGGGCGGAGGAGTATCGAGAGATCGGGGCGGAGGTGTATCGAGAGATCGGGGCGGAGGAGTATCGAGAGATCGGGGCGGAGGAGTATCGAGAGATAGGGGCGGAGGAGTATCGAGAGATCGGGGCGGAGGAGTATCGAGAGATCGGGGCGGAGGAGTATCGAGAGATCGGGGGCGGAGGAGTATCGAGAGATCGGGGCGGAGGAGTATCGAGATATCGGGGCGGAGGAGCGGCGAGAGATCGGGGCGGAGGAGTATCGAGAGATCGGGGCGGAGGAGTATCGAGAGATCGGGGCGGAGGAGTATCGAGTGATCGGGGCGGAGGAGAATCGAGAGATCGGGGCGGAGGAGAATCGAGAGATCGGGGCGGAGGAGTATCGAGAGATCGGGGCGGAGGAGTATCGAGAGATCGGGGCGAAGGAGTATCGAGAGATCGGGGCGGAGGAGTATCGAGAGATCGGGGCGGAGGAGTATCGAGAGATCGGGGCGGAGGAGTATCGAGAGATCGGGGCAGGAGCGGCGAGAGATCAGGGCGGAGGAGTATCGAGAGATCGTGGCAGAGGAGCGGCGAGAGATCGGGGCGGAGGAGTATCGAGAGATCGGGGCGGAGGAGTATCGAGAGATCGGGGCGGAGGAGTGTCGAGAGATCGGGGCGGAGGAGTATCGAGAGATCGGGGCGGAGGAGTATCGAGAGATCGGGGCGGAGGAGCATCGAGAGATCGGGGCGGAGGAGTATCGAGAGATCGGGGCGGAGGTGCGGCGAGAGATCGGGGCGGAGGAGTATCGAGAGATCGGGGCGGAGGAGTATCGAGAGATCGGGGCGGAGGAGTATCGAGAGATCGGGGATGAGGAGTGTCGAGAGATCGGGGCGGAGGAGAGTCGAGAGATCGGGGCGGAGGAGTATCGAGAGATCAGGGCGGAGGAGCGGCGAGAGATCGGGGCGGAGGAGTATCGAGAGATCGGGGCGGAGGAGAATCGAGAGATCGGGGCGGAGGAGTATCGAGAGATCGGGGCGGAGGAGAATCGAGAGATCGGGGCGGAGGAACGGCGAGAGATCGGGGGCGGAGGAGTATCGAGAGATCGGTGCGGAGGCGCGGCGAGAGATCGGGGCGGAGGAGTATCGAGAGATCGGGGCGGAGGTGTATCGAGAGATCGGTGCGGAGGAGCGGCGAGAGATCGGGGCGGAGGAGCGGCGAGAGATCGGTGCGGAGGAGTATCGAGAGATCGGGGCGGAGGAGTATCGAGAGATCGGGGCGGAGGAGTATCGAGAGATCGGGGCGGAGGAGTATCGAGAGATCGGGGCGGAGGAGTATCGAGAGATCGGGGCGGAGGAGTATCGAGAGATCGGGGCGGAGGAGGATCGAGATATCGGGGCGGAGGAGCGGAGAGTGATCGGGGCAGAGGAGCAGCGAGAGATCGGGGCGGAGGAGTATCGAGAGATCGGGGCGGAGGTGTGGCGAGAGATCGGGGGGGAGGAGTATCGAGAGATCGGGGCGGTGGAGTATCGAGAGATCGGGGCGGAGGAGCGGCGAGAGATCGGGGCGGAGGAGCGGCGAGAGGTCGGGGCGGAGGAGTATCGAGAGATGGGGGCGGAGGAGTATCGAGAGATCGGGGCGGAGGAGGATCGAGAGATCGGGGCGGAGGAGGATCGATAGATCGGGGCGGAGGAGCGGCGAGAGATCGGGGCGGAGGAGTATCTAGAGATCGGGGCGGAGGAGTATCGAGAGATCGGGGCGGAGGAGCCGCGAGAGATCGGGACGGAGGAGTATCGAGAGATCGGGGCGGAGGAGTATCGAGAGATCGGGGCGGAGGAGTATCGAGAGAGCGGGGCGGAGGAGTATCGAGAGATCGGGGCGGAGGAGTATCGAGAGATTGGGGCGGAGGAGTATCGAGAGATCGGGGCGGAGGAGCGGCGAGAGATCGGGGCGGAGGAGTATCGAGAGATCGGGGCGGAGGAGTATCGAGAGATCGGGGCGGAGGAGGATTGAGAGATCGGGGCGGAAGAGTATCGAGAGATCGGGGCGGAGGAGCGGCGAGAGATCGGAGCGGAGGAGCGGAGAGAGATCGGGGCGGAGGAGTATCGAGAGATCGGGGCGGAGGAGTATCGAGAGATCGGGGCAGAGGAGTATCGAGAGATCGGGGCGGAGGAGCGGCGAGAGATCGGGGCGGAGGAGCGGCGAGAGATCGGGGCGGAGGAGTATCGAGAGATCGGGGCGGAGGAGCATCGAGAGATCGGGGCGGAGGAGTATCGAGAGATCGGGGGGAGGAGTATCGAGAGATCGGGGCGGAGGAGTATCGAGAGATCGGGGTGGAGGAGTATCGAGAGATCGGGGCGGCGGAGCGGCGAGAGATCGGGGCGGAGGAGTATCGAGAGATCGGGGCGGAGGAGTATCGAGAGTTCGGGGCGGAGGAGGATCGAGAGATCGGGGCGGAGGAGTATCGAGAGATCGGGGCGGAGGAGTATCGAGAGATCGAGGCGGAGGAGTATCGAGAGATCGGGGCGGAGGAGCGGAGAGAGATCGGGGCGGAGGAGTATCGAGAGATCGGGGCGGAGGAGTATCGAGAGATCGGGGCGGAGGAGCGGAGAGAGATCGGGGCGGAGGAGTATCGAGAGATCGGGGCGGAGGAGTATCGAGAGATCGCGGCGGAGGAGTATCGAGAGATCGGGGCGGAGGAGTATCGAGAGATCGGGGCGGAGGAGTATCGAGAGATCGGGGCGGAGGAGTATCGAGAGATCGGGGCGGAGGAGTATCGAGAGATCGGGGCGGAGGAGTATCGAGAGATCGGGGCGGAGGAGCGGCGAGAGATGGGGTGGAGTTGTATCGAGAGATCGGGGCGGAGGAGTATCGAGAGATCGGGGCGGAGGAGTATCGAGAGATCGGGGCGGAGGAGTATCGAGAGATCGGGGCGGAGGAGTATCGAGAGATCGGGGCGGAGGAGTATCGAGAGATCGGGACGGAGGAGCGGCGAGAGATAGGGGCGGAGGAGCGGCGAGAGATCGGGGCGGAGGATTATCGAGAGATCGGGGCGGAGGAGTATCGAGAGATCGGGGCGGAGGAGTATCGAGAGATCGGGGCGGAGGAGTATCGAGAGATCGGGGCGGAGGAGTATCGAGAGATCGGGACGGAGGAGCGGCGAGAGATAGGGGCGGAGGATGCGGCGAGAGATCGGGGCGGAGGAGTATCGAGAGATCGGGCCGGAGGAGTATCGAGAGATCGGGGCGGAGGAGTATCGAGAGATCGGGGCGGAGGAGTATCGAGAGATCGGGGCGGAGGAGTATCGAGTGATCGGGACGGAGGAGCGGCGAGAGATAGGGGCGGAGGAGCGGCGAGAGATCGGGGCGGAGGAGTATCAAGAGATCGGGGCGGAGGAGTATCGAGAGATCGGGGCGGAGGAGTATCGAGAGATCGGGGCGGAGGAGCGGCGAGAGATCGGGGCGGAGGAGCGGCGAGAGATCGGGGCCGAGGAGCGGAGAGAGATCGGGCAGAGGAGTATCGAGAGATCGGGGCGGAGGAGTATGGAGAGATCGGGGCGGAGGAGTATCGAGAGATCGGGGGGGATGAGCATCGAGAGATCGGGCGGAGGAGTATCGAGAGATCGGGGCGGAGGTGTATGGAGAGATCGGGGTGGAGGAGTATCGAGAGATCGGGGGGGAGGAGGATCGAGAGATCGGGGTGGAGGAGTATCGAGAGATCGGGGGGGAGGAGGATCGAGAGATCGAGGCGGAGGAGCGGCGAGAGATCGGGGCGGAGGAGTATCGAGAGATCGGGGCGGAGGAGGATCGAGAGATCGGGGCGGAGGAGTATCGAGAGATCGGGGCGGAGGAGGATCGAGAGATTGGGGCGGAGGAGTATCGAGAGATCGGGGCGGAGGAGGATCGAGAGATCTGGGCGGAGGAGTATCGAGAGATCGGGGCGGAGGAGGATCGAGAGATCTGGGCGGAGGAGTATCGAGAGATCGGGGTGGAGGAGTATCGAGAGATCGGGGCGGAGGAGTATCGAGAGATCGGGGCGGAGGAGCGGCGAGAGATCGGGGCGGAGGAGTATCGAGAGATCGGGGCGGAGAAGTATCGAGAGATCGGGGCGGAGGAGTATCGAGAGATCGGGGCGGAGGAGTATCGAGAGATCGGGGCGGAGGAGCGGCGAGAGATCGGGGCGGAGGAGTATCGAGAGATCGGGGCGGAGGAGTATCGAGAGATCGGGGCGGAGGAGTATCGAGAGATCGGGGCGGAGGAGTATCGAGAGATCGGGGCGGAGGAGTATCGAGAGATCGGGGCGGAGGAGAGGCGAGAGATCGGGGCAGAGGTGCGGCGAGAGATCGGAGGCGGAGGAGTATCGAAAGATCGGGGCGGAGGAGTATCGAGAGATCGGGGCGGAGGAGTATCGAGAGATCGGGGCGGAGGAGTATCGAGAGATCGGGGCGGAGGAGCGGAGAGAGATCGGGGCGCAGGAGTATCGAGAGATCGGGGCGGAGGAGTATCGAGAGATCGCGGCGGAGGAGTATCGAGAGATCGGGGCGGAGGAGTATCGAGTGATCGGGGCGGAGGAGTATCGAGAGATCGGGGCGGAGGAGTATCGAGAGATCGGGGCGGAGGAGTATCGAGAGATCGGGGCGGAGGAGTATCGAGAGATCGGGGCGGAGGAGCGGCGAGAGATGGGGTGGAGTTGTATCGAGAGATCGGGGTGGAGGAGTATCGAGAGATCGGGGCGGAGGAGTATCGAGAGATCGGGGCGGAGGAGCGGCGAGAGATCGGGGCGGAGGAGTATCGAGAGATCGGGGCGGAGGTGTATCGAGAGATCGGGGGCGGAGTAGTATCGAGAGATCGGGGCGGAGGAGAATCGAGAGATCGGGGCGGAGGAGAATCGAGAGATCGGGGCGGAGGAGTATCGAGAGATCGGGGCGGAGGAGAATCGAGAGATCGGGGCGGAGGAGTATCGAGAGATCGGGGCGGAGGAATATCGAGAGATCGGGGCGGAGGAGCGGCGAGAGATCGGGGCGGAGGAGAATCGAGAGATCGGGGCGGAGGAGTATCGAGAGATCGGGGCGGAGGAGTATCGAGAGATCGGGGCGGAGGAGTATCGAGAGATCGTGGCGGAGGAGTATCGAGAGATCGGGGCGGAGGAGTATCGAGAGATCGGGGCGGAGGAGTATCGAGAGATCGGGGCGGAGGAGTATCGAGAGATCGGGGCGGAGGAGTATCGAGAGATCGGGGCGGAGGAGCGGCGAGAGGTCGGGGCGGAGGAGTATCGAGAGATCGGGGTGAGGAGCGGCGAGAGATCGGGGTGGAGGAGTATCGAGAGATCGGGGCGGAGGAGCGGCGAGAGATCGGGATGGAGGAGTATCGAGAGATCGGGGCAGAGGAGTATCGAGAGATCGGGGCGGAGGAGTATCGAGAGATCGGGGCAGAGGAGTATCGAGAGATCGGGGCGGAGGAGTATCGAGAGATCGGTGCGGAGGAGCGGCAAGAGATCGGGGCGGAGGAGTATCGAGAGATCGGGGCGGAGGAGCGGCGAGAGATCGGGGCGGAGGAGTATCGACAGATCGGGGCGGAGGAGCGGCGAGAGATCGGGGCGGAGGAGCGGCGAGAGATCGGGGCGGAGGAGTATCGAGAGATCGGGGCGGAGGAGTATCGAGAGATCGGGGCGGAGGAGTATCGAGAGATCGGGGCGGAGGAGCGGCGAGAGATCGGGGCGGAGGAGTATCGAGAGATCGGGGTGGAGGAGCGGCGAGAGATCGGGGCGGAGGAGCGGCGAGAGATCGGGCCGGAGGAGTATCGAGAGATCGGGGCGGAGGAGCGGCGAGAGATCGGGGCGGAGGAGTATCGAGAGATCGGGGCGGAGGAGAATCGAGAGATCGGGGCGGAGGAGTATCGAGAGATCGGGGCGGAGGAGTATCGAGAGATCGGGGCGGAGAAGTATCGAGAGATCGGGGCGGAGGAGAATCGAGAGATCGGGGCGGAGGAGAATCGAGAGACCGGGGCGGAGGAGAATCGAGAGACCGGGGCGGAGGAGTATCGAGAGATCGGGGCGGAGGAGAATCGAGAGATCGGGGCGGAGGAGTATCAAGAGATCGGGGCGGAGGAGTATCGAGAGATCGGGGCGGAGGAGTATCGAGAGATCGGGGCGGAGGAGTATCGAGAGATCGGGGCGGAGGAGTATCGAGAGATCGGGACGGAGGAGCGGCGAGAGATAGGGGCGGAGGAGCGGCGAGAGATCGGGGCGGAGGATTATCGAGAGATCGGGGCGGAGGAGTATCGAGAGATCGGGGCGGAGGAGTATCGAGAGATCGGGGCGGAGGAGTATCGAGAGATCGGGGCGGAGGAGTATCGAGAGATCGGGACGGAGGAGCGGCGAGAGATAGGGGCGGAGGAGCGGCGAGAGATCGGGGCGGAGGAGTATCGAGAGATCGGGCCGGAGGAGTATCGAGAGATCGGGGCGGAGGAGTATCGAGAGATCGGGGCGGAGGAGTATCGAGAGATCGGGGCGGAGGAGTATCGAGTGATCGGGACGGAGGAGCGGCGAGAGATAGGGGCGGAGGAGCGGCGAGAGATCGGGGCGGAGGAGTATCAAGAGATCGGGGCGGAGGAGTATCGAGAGATCGGGGCGGAGGAGTATCGAGAGATCGGGGCGGAGGAGCGGCGAGAGATCGGGGCGGAGGAGCGGCGAGAGATCGGGGCCGAGGAGCGGAGAGAGATCGGGCAGAGGAGTATCGAGAGATCGGGGCGGAGGAGTATGGAGAGATCGGGGCGGAGGAGTATCGAGAGATCGGGGGGGATGAGCATCGAGAGATCGGGCGGAGGAGTATCGAGAGATCGGGGCGGAGGTGTATGGAGAGATCGGGGTGGAGGAGTATCGAGAGATCGGG
>NW_027251873.1:7500-35238 GCF_044704955.1 Pristiophorus japonicus
GAGCACAGGGGGTGATGGGTGAGCGGGACTCGGTGCGAGTTAGGACACGGGGCAGCGAGCACAGGGGGTGATGGGTGAGTGAGACTCGGTGCGAGTTAGGACACGGGGTCAGTGAGCACAGGGGGTGATGGGTGAGGGAGGGAAGGAGTCCCGAGGGTTTTGAGGTGTTGCAGTGAGGGTGGACTGTGTGATGGGTATTTTTGTATCAGAGGGAACAGCCAGGATGGAGGGAGGCAGGGGAGTGTTTTGGAACCGATGGCTTGTAACGTACTCCCGCTGGTCAAATGGTGACAACCTAGCATCTGCCCCCACTCCCTGTCTCAAACTGGTCTGTGAACATTAAACCCTCCCACCCCCAATATCAGAAAACATCGACCTGAAAATCAATGCACCCTCCATTTTAAACTCTTTCCTTCCCCCAACCTTCAGTCTGAGAAAGCTGGGATTGTGTGATATAACCAGAAAATGCTGGAAGACAGAGACAAGCGAGAGAGAGAGAGAGAGAGAGAGCGATAGAGGGACAGAAAGACAGAAGGAGAGAGAGAGACAGACAGAGAGAGAGGGACATGTTTTTCTCGATGGGCTCCATCGGGGAAAACCTCAATGCCCTCCTCATCTCCTCTCATTCTTTTTAATTCTCTCCCTCTTTATCTTCCTGACTGTGTCTGTGTGTGTCTTTGTGTGTGTGTGTGTGTGTGTGTGTGTGTGTGTGTGCGCGTGTCTGTGTGTGAGTGCGTGTGTCTGTGTGTGTGAGTGCGAGTGTCTGTGTGAGTGCGCGTGTCTGTGTCTGTGTGTGTGAGTGCGCGTGTCTGTGTGAGTGCGCGTGTCTGTGTCTGTGTGTGTGAGTGCGCGTGTCTGTGTGTGTGAGTGCGCGTGTCTGTGTCTGTGTGTCTGAGTGCGCGTGTCTGTGTGAGTGCGCGTGTCTGTGTGTGTGAGTGCGCGTGTCTGTGTGTGTGAGTGCGCTTGTCTGTGTGAGTGCGCGTGTCTGTGTCTGTGTGTCTGAGTGCGCGTGTCTGTGTGAATGCGCGTGTCTGTGTCTGTGTGTCTGAGTGCGCGTGTCTGTGTGTCTGAGTGCGCGTGTCTGTGTGTGTGAGTGCGCGTGTCTGTGTCTGTGTGTGTGAGTGCGCGTGTCTGTGTGTGTGAGTGCGTGTGTCTGTGCGTGTGAGTCTGTGTGTGTGAGTGCGTGTGTCTATGTGTGTGAGTGCGTGTGTCTGTGCGTGTGAGTGCGCGTGTCTGTGTGTGTGAGTGCGCGTGTCTGTGTGTGTGAGTGCGCGTGTCTGTCTGTATGTGTGAGTGCGCGTGTCTGTCTGTGTGTGTGAGTGCGCGTGTCTGTCTGTGTGTGTGAGTGCGCGTGTCTGTGTGTGTGAGTGCGCGTGTCTGTGTCTGAGTGTGCGTGTCTGTGTCTGTTTGTCTGAGTGCGCGTGTCTGTCTGTGTGTGTGAGTGCGCATGTCTGTCTGTGTGTGTGAGTGCGCGTGTCTGTGTGTGTGTGTGAGTGCGCGTGTCTGTCTGTGTGTGTGAGTGCGTGTGTCTGTCTGTGTGTGTGAGTGCGCGTGTCTGTCTGTGTGTGAGTGCGCGTGTCTGTCTGTGTGTGTGAGTGCGCGTGTCTGTGTGTGTGAGTGCGCGTGTCTGTGTGTCTGAGTGCGCGTGTCTGTCTGTGTGTGTGAGTGCGCTTGTCTGTGTGTGTGAGTGCGCGTGCCTGTCTGTGTGTGTGAGTGCGCGTGTCTGTCTGTGTGTGTGAGTGCGCGTGTCTGTGTGTGTGAGTGTGCGTGTCTGTGTGTGTGAGTGCGCGTGTCTGTGTGTCTGAGTGCGCGTGTCTGTCTGTGTGTGTGAGTGTGCGTGTCTGTGTCTGTGTGTGTGAGTGCGCGTGTCTGTGTGTTTGAGTGCGTGTGTCTGTGTCTGTGTGTGTGAGTGCGCGTGTCTGTGTGTGTGTGTGAGTGCGCATGTCTGTGTGTGTGAGTGCGCGTGTCTGTGTGTGTGAGTGCGCGTGTCTGTGTGTCTGAGTGCGCGTGTCTGTCTGTGTGTGTGAGTGTGCGTGTCTGTGTGTGTTAGTGTGCGTGTCTGTGTGTGTGAGTGCGCGTGTCTGTGTGTGTGAGTGCGCGTGTCTGTCTGTGTGTGTGAGTGCGCGTGTCTGTGTGTGTGAGTGCGCGTGTCTGTCTGTGTGTGTGAGTGCGCGTGTCTGTGTGTGTGAGTGCGCGTGTCTGTGTGTGTGAGTGCGCGTGTCTGTCTGTTTGTGTGAGTGCGCGTGTCTGTGTGTGTGAGTGCGCGTGTCTGTGTCTGAGTGCGCGTGTCTGTGTCTGTTTGTCTGAGTGCGCGTGTCTGTGTGTGTGAGTGTGCGTGTCTGTGTGTGTGAGTGCGCGTGTCTGTCTGTGTGTGTGAGTGCGCGTGTCTGTGTGTGTGAGTGCGCGTGTCTGTGTGTGTGAGTGCGCGTGTCTGTCTGTGTGTGTGAGTGCGCATGTCTGTCTGTGTGTGTGAGTGCGCGTGTCTGTGTGTGTGAGTGCGCGTGTCTGTGTGTCTGAGTGCGCGTGTCTGTCTGTGTGTGTGAGTGTGCGTGTCTGTGTGTGTGAGTGCGCGTGTCTGTCTGTGTGTGTGAGTGCGCGTGTCTGTGTGTGTGTGTGAGTGCGCGTGTCTGTGTGTGTGAGTGCGCGTGTCTGTCTGTGTGTGTGAGTGCGCATGTCTGTCTGTGTGTGTGAGTGCGCGTGTCTGTGTGTGTGAGTGCGCGTGTCTGTCTGTGTGTGTGAGTGCGCGTGTCTGTCTGTGTGTGTGAGTGCGCGTGTCTGTGTGTGTGAGTGCACGTGTCTGTGTGTGTGAGTGCGCGTGTCTGTGTGTCTGAGTGCGCGTGTCTGTGTGTGTGAGTGCGCGTGTCTGTGTCTGTGTGTGTGAGTGCGCGTGTCTGTGTGTGTGAGTGCGCGTGTCTGTGTGTGTGAGTGCGCGTGTCTGTGTGTGTGAGTGCGCGTGTCTGTGTGTGTGAGTGCGTGTGTCTGTGAGTGCGCGTGTCTGTGTCTGTGTGTGTGAGTGCGCGTGTCTGTGTCTTTGTGTGTGAGTGCGCGTGTCTGTGTCTGTGTGTGTGAGTGCGCGTGTCTGTGTCTGTGTGTGCGAGTGCGCGTGTCTATGCGTGTGAGTGCGTGTGTCTGTGCGTGTGAGTGCGCGTGTCTGTGTCTGTGTGTGTGAGTGCGCGTGTCTGTGTCTGTGTGTGTGAGTGCGCGTGTCTGTGTCTGTGTGTGTGAGTGCGCGTGTCTGTGTCTGTGTATGTGAGTGCGTGTGTCTGTGCGTGTGAGTGCGTGTGTCTGTGTGTGTGAGTGCGCGTGTCTGTGTGTGTGAGTGCGTGTGTCTGTGTGAGTGAGTGCGTGTGTCTGTGTGTGTGAGTGCATGTGTCTGTGTGTGTGAGTGCGCGTGTCTGTGTCTGTGTGTGTGAGTGCGCGTGTCTGTGTGTGTGAGTGCGCGTGTCTGTGTTAGTGCGCGTGTCTGTGTGTGTGAGTGCGCGTGTCTGTGTGTGTGAGTGCGCGTGTCTGTGTGTGTGAGTGCGCGTGTCTGTGTGAGTGCGCGTGTCTGTGTGTGTGAGTGCGCGTGTCTGTGTGAGTGCGCGTGTCTGTGTGTGTGAGTGCGCGTGTCTGTGTGAGTGCGCGTGTCTGTGTGAGTGCGTGTGTGTGAGCGTGTGTCTGTGTGTATGAGCGCGTGTCTGTGTGTGTGAGTGTGTGCGTGTCTCCGTGTGTGAGCGCGTGTCTGTGTGTGAGTGCGCGTGTCTGTGTGTGTGAGCGCGTGTCTCTGTGTGAGTGTGTGCGTGTCTCCGTGTGTGAGCGCGTGTCTGTGTGTGAGTGCGCGTGTCTGTGTGTGTATGAGCGCGTGTCTGTGTGTGTGAGTGCGCGTGTCTGTGTGTGTATGAGCGCGTGTCTGTGTGTGTGAGCGCGTGTCTCTGTGTGTGAGTGTGTGCGTGTCTCTGTGTGTGAGCACGTGTCTCTGTGAGTGTGCGCGTGTCCCTGTGCATGTCTCTGTGCGTGTGTGAGAGATCTCCGGCCCAGCCAGAAGCAGGTCCCGCTCTCACTGGAAGGACTTCAGCGTGTCGCTGTCCCCCACACGAGAGGGCAAGCTGCTCCCGAACCTGGCTCTGAGCCGCTACACAACCTGAGCCTCCTCACCCCATCCAACCTCGCCTATTGTCAACAACGGGAAGTGGTTCAGGGTCAAAGGGCTGTTAGGTGGCAGCGAGCGAGGAGAGAAGTGGAAAGAAGGCGAGAGAGAGAGCACCCCAATCCCAGTGCCCCCGAGAGGGAGGGAGAGAGCGAACAGAGCAACCTTGGAGTGCAGGTCCACAGATCCCTGAAGGTAGCAGGCCAGGTAGATAAGGTGGTTAAGAAGGCACACGGAATACTTGCCTTTATTAGTCGAGGCATGGAATACAAGAGCAGGGAGGTTATGCTTGAACTGTATAAAACACTGGTTAGGCCACAGCTGGAGTACTGCGTGCAGTTCTGGTCACCACATTACAGGAAGGATGTGATTGCACTGGAGAGAGTACAGAGGAGATTTACCAGGATGTTGCACTGGAGAGGGTACAGAGGAGATTTACCAGGATGTTGCACTGGAGAGGGTACAGAGGAGATTTACCAGGATGTTGTACTGGAGAGGGTACAGAGGGGATTTACCAGGATGTTGCACTGGAGAGGGTGCAGAGGAGATTTACCAGGATGTTGCACTGGAGAGGGTACAGAGGAGATTTACCAGGATGTTGCACTGGAGAGGGTACAGAGGAGATTTACCAGGATGTTGCACTGGAGAGGGTACAGAGGAGATTTACCAGGATGTTGTACTGGAGAGGGTACAGAGGGGATTTACCAGAATGTTGCACTGGAGAGGGTGCAGAGGAGATTTACCAGGATGTTGCACTGGAGAGGGTGCAGAGGAGATTTACCAGGATGTTGCACTAGAGAGGGTACAGAGGGGATTTACCAGGATGTTGCACTAGATAGGGTACAGAGGGGATTTACCAGGATGTTGCACTAGAGAGGGTACAGAGGAGATTTACCAGGATGTTGCACTGGAGAGGGTACAGAGGAGATTTACCAGGATGTTGCACTGGAGAGGGTGCAGAGGAGATTTACCAGGATGTTGCACTGGAGAGGGTGCAGAGGAGATTTACCAGGATGTTGCACTGGAGAGGGTACAGAGGAGATTTACCAGGATGTTGCACTAGAGAGGGTACAGAGGAGATTTACCAGGATGTGATTGCACTGGAGAGGGTACAGAGGAGATTTACCAGGATGTTGCACTGGAGAGGGTACAGAGGAGATTTACCAGGATGTGATTGCACTGGAGAGGGTACAGAGGAGATTTACCAGGATGTTGCACTGGAGAGGGTACAGAGGAGATTTACCAGGATGTTGCACTGGAGAGGGTATAGAGGAGATTTACCAGGATGTTGCACTGGAGAGGGTGCAGAGGAGATCTACCAGGATGTTGCACTGGAGAGGGTACAGAGGAGATTTACCAGGATGTTGCACTGGAGAGGGTACAGAGGAGATTTACCAGGATGTTGCACTGGAGAGGGTACAGAGGAGATTTACCAGGATGTTGCACTGGAGAGGGTGCAGAGGAGATTTACCAGGATGTTACACTGGAGAGGGTACAAAGGAGATTTACCAGGATGTTGCACTGGAGAGGGTACAGAGGAGATTTACCAGGATGTTGCACTGGAGAGGGGACAGAGGAGATTTACCAGGATGTTGCACTAGAGAGGGTGCAGAGGGGATTTACCAGGATGTTGCACTGGAGAGGGTACAGAGGAGATTTACCAGGATGCTGCACTGGAGAGGGTACAGAGGAGATTTACCAGGATGTTGCACTGGAGAGTGTACAGAGGAGATTTACCAGGATGTTGCACTGGAGAGGGTGCAGAGGAGATTTACCAGGATGTTGCACTGGAGAGGGTGCAGAGGAGATTTACCAGGATGTTGCACTGGAGAGGGTGCAGAGGAGATTTACCAGGATGTTGCACTGGAGAGGGTGCAGAGGTGATTTACCAGGATGTTGCACTGGAGAGGGTACAGAGGAGATTTACCAGGATGTTGCACTGGAGAGGGTACAGAGGAGATTTACCAGGATGTTGCACTGGAGAGGGTACAGAGGAGATTTACCAGGATGTTGCACTGGAGAGGGTACAGAGGAGATTTACCAGGATGTTGCACTGGAGAGGGTGCAGAGGAGATTTACCAGGATGTTGCACTGGAGAGGGTGCAGAGGAGATTTACCAGGATGTTGCACTGGAGAGGGTACAGAGGTGATTTACCAGGATGTTGCACTGGAGAGGGTACAGAGGAGATTTACCAGGATGTTGCACTGGAGAGGGTACAGAGGAGATTTACCAGGATGTTGCACTGGAGAGGGTACAGAGGAGATTTACCAGGATGTTGCACTGGAGAGGGTACAGAGGAGATTTACCAGGATGTTGCACTGGAGAGGGTACAGAGGAGATTTACCAGGATGTTGCACTGGAGAGGGTACAGAGGAGATTTACCAGGATGTTGCACTGGAGAGTGTACAGAGGAGATTTACCAGGATGTTGCACTGGAGAGGGTACAGAGATTTACCAGGATGTTGTACTGGAGAGGGTGCAGAGGAGATTTACCAGGATGTTGCACTGGAGAGGGTGCAGAGGAGATTTACCAGGATGTTGCACTGGAGAGGGTACAGAGGAGATTTACCAGGATGTTGCACTGGAGAGGGTGCAGAGGAGATTTACCAGGATGTTGCCTGGACTGGAGAATTTTAGCGATGAGGAAAGATTGGATAGGCTGGGGTTGTTTTCTTTGGAACAGAGGAGGCTGAGGGGAGACCTGATTGAGGTGTATAAAATGATGAGGGGCCTGGATAGAGTGGATAGGAAGGACCTGTTTCCCTTGGCAGAGGGCTCAACAACCAGGGGGCACAGATTGAAAGTAATTGGGGGGAGGTTTAGAGGGGATTTGAGGGGAAATGTCTTCACCCAGAGGGTGGTGGGGGTCTGGGGTGGAACTCACGGCCTGAAAGGGTGGTAGAGGCAGAAACCCTCACCACATTTGGATGTGCACTTGAAGTGCCGTAACCTACAGGGCTACGGACCGAGAGCTGGAAAGTGGGATTAGGCTGGGTAGCTCTTGGTCGGCCGGCACGGACACGATGGGCCGAAATGGCCTCCCTCCGTGCCGTGAACGTCTCTGATCCCGTGAGCTCTGGTTCCACCTCAGACTGTGCATTCACACGCTCCCCGGAAGGGGTTAATCCTCCCAGCTTTAGCAGTTTTTTTTTTGCTTTCATTGAATGACTGGATTCACGAGTGCGTGTGTTGTGTGTGTGTGTGTGTGCGTGTGCGGGGGCGAGGGAGGCAGGGTCGGAAAATTCTCCTCGACTCCAGCTCTCGCTGAACTTCCTAATTTGAAACATGTGTTCCTCGGTGCACGCGCACCAACCTAGGCCCAAATTCACACCCGCTCCCCCCACCCCGCTATCCGAATGGAGCCCCTCCCTCTCCCCTGCTTCGTAGACAGACCCCTCGCCCCCCCCCCCCCACCCTGAGCACTGCCTGATCTGTGCACATTCTCCGCGAGGCAGACAGGTCCCGATGTCCCAGGGAGAGAGCGGGAGTGTCCGCTCTCTTGTGAGGGAAGGAAATAGGACCAGGAAGGGGGCCATTCAGCCCCTCGAGCCTGTTACATTAGGAACAGGAGGAGGCCATTCAGCCCCTCGAGCCGGTTACATTAGGAACAGGAGGAGGCCGTTCAGCTCCTCGAGCCTGTTACATTAGGAACAGGAGGAGGCCATTCAGCCCCTCGAGCCTGTTACATTAGGAACAGGAGGAGGCCATTCAGCCCCTCGAGCCTGTTACATTAGGAACAGGAGGAGGCCGTTCAGCCCCTCGAGCCTGTTACATTAGGAACAGGAGGAGGCCGTTCAGCTCCTCGAGCCTGTTACATTAGGAACAGGAGGAGGCCATTCAGCCCCTCGAGCCGGTTACATTAGGAACAGGAGGAGACCATTCGGCCCCTCGAACCTGTTACATTAGGAACAGGAGGAGACCAGTCAGCCCCTCGAACCTGTTACATTAGGGACAGGAGGAGACCATTCAGCCCCTCGAGCCTGTTACATTAGGAACAGGAGACCAGTCAGCCCCTCGAGCCTGTTACATTAGGAACAGGAGGAGACCAGTCAGCCCCTCGAGCCTGTTACATTAGGGACAGGAGGAGACCATTCAGCCCCTCGAGCCTGTTACATTAGGAACAGGAGACCAGTCAGCCCCTCGAGCCTGTTACATTAGGAACAGGAGGAGACCAGTCAGCCCCTCGAGCCTGTTACATTAGGAACAGGAGGAGACCATTCAGCCCCTCGAGCCTGTTCCACCATTCAATGAGATCATGGCTGACCTGTGACCTAACCCCATATACCCGCCTTTGCCCCAGAATCCCTTAATACCCTTTGGTTAACAGAAATCTATCAATCTCGGATTTAAAATTAACAATTGGCCCCCAGCATCAATTCCCGTTTGCGGAAGAGAGTCCCAAACCTCTCCCACCCTTTGTGTGTAGAAATGTTTCCCAACTTCACTCCTGAAAGGTCTGGCTCTAATTTTCAGACTCTGCCTCTAGTCCCAGACTCCCCAACCAGCGGGAACAGTTTCTCTCTCTCTACCCTCTCTGTTCCCCGAAATATCCTGAAAACTTCCATCAGATCACCCCCTTAACCTTCTAAATCCCGGGGAACACAACCCCAGTTTGTGTAATCTCCCCTCGTAATGTAACCCTTGGAGTGTGGGTAACATTCTGGTAAACCCACACTGCACTCCCTCCGAGCCCAATATACCCTCCCTCAGGTGTGGGCCCAGAACTGCTCACAGTGCTTCAGGTGTGGTCTAACCAGGGCTTTGTACAGTGCAGCATAACCTCTACCCCCTTGTACTCCAGTCCTACATAAGAAACAGGAGCAGGAGCCGGCCATTCGGCCCCTCGAACCTGCTCCGCCATTTAATACGACCATGGCTGATCCGATCATGAACTCAGCTCCACTTCCCCGCCCGCTCCCCATAACCCTTCACTCCCTTATCGCTCAAACATCTGTCTATCGCCACCTTAAATATGCTCTGGATAGAAAGGCCAGCGTCCCATCAGCTGTTTAGCTTATTTTCTGTACCTGTTTATGACATTTTAATGATCGTACCTGGAGCCATCAAACATCTTCAGATCCCCACTGTTGTAGCTTTTCACCATGTAGGAAGTAGTCTGTCGTATCCCTTTTAGGTCGAAAGTGGATGCCCTGACACTTGCTGACATTGAAATCCATTTGCCACAGTTCTGTCCAATTCACTTAATCTGTCGATATCTTAAACAGCCTGCAACACCACCTCAACATCGTCATAGGCGGTCCCTCAAACAAGGATGACTTGTTTCCACAAGAGTTCCCAGGTGTTTCAATGAAGGACTCAATATTCCGGATCTCGAACTACATCCTGAAGGGTGGAAGATGCCTGTGGGTGGATTGTTTTAACGTGGGGTGACCGTTGTACACCAGCCACCACACGGGGCTTGACAGAGCGAGGTCTTGGTCCAGGGGCAAGGGTTAACCAGAACAACTGGAGACCTGCTCTGCTGCACCGACCCAGTGCGCCCACATATCGCACACAGTGTGGGCTGTTCCTGGGCCCTCGCCTCTCCCGTACCCTCATCTGTACACCTCCACCACGATCTCTCGCCGCTCCTCCGCCCCGATCTCTCGCCGCTCCTCCGCCCCGATCTCTCGATACTCCTCCGCCCCGATCTCTCGATACTCCTCCGCCCCGATCTCTCGCCACTCCTCCGCCCCGATCTCTCGATACTCCTCCGCCCCGATCTCTCGCCGCTCCTCCGCCCCGAACTCTCGCCTCTCCTCCGCCCCGATCTCTCGCCGCTCCTCCGCCCCGATCTCTCGCCGCTCCTCCGCCCCGATCTCTCGCCCCTCCTCCGCCCCGATCTCTCGCCGCTCCTCCGCCCCGATCTCTCGCCGCTCCTCCGCCCCGATCTCTGGCCACTCCTCCGCCCCGATCTCTCGCCGCTCCTCCGCCCCGATCTCTCGCCGCTCCTCCGCCCCGATCTCTCGCCCCTCCTCCGCCCCGATCTCTCGCTGCTCCTCCGCCCCGATCTCTCGCCGCTCCTCCGCCCCGATCTCTCGCCGCTGCTCCGCCCCGATCTCTCGCCGCTCCTCCGCCCCGATCTCTCGCCGCTCCTCCGCCCCCGATCTTTCGCCGCTCCTCCGCCCCGATCTCTCGCCGCTCCTCCGCCCCGATCTCTCGCCGCTCCTCCGCCCCGATCTCTCGCCGCTCCTCCGCCACAAAACAGGTGCGGCAAGAGATCGTGGCAGAGGCTCGTTGGGAGATCGTGGCGGAGGCTCGGTGAATGTTTGGTGCCGAGCTGCAATGGGAGACCGAGGCAGAGGTGTAGCAAGAATATCACCTATCCTGTTGTTGAGAGAGATTTGCGTGTCCTTCTGCAAGAACACAGGCAGCAAGCATGCAGGTACAGCAAGTGATCAGGAAGGCCAATGGCATCTTGGCCTTTATTGCAAGGGGGATGGAGTATAAATGCAGGGAAGTCTTGCTACAACTGTACAGGGTATTAGTAACGCCACACCTGGAGTACTGCGTACAGTTCTGGTCTCCGTATTTAAGGAGGGATATACTTGCATTGGAGACAATGCAACAAAGGTTCACTCGATTGATTCCTGGGATGAGAGAGGGTTGCCCTATGAGGAGAGATTGTGTAGATTGGGCTTATATTCTTTGGAGTTTAGAAGAATGAGAGGTGATCCCATAGAAACATAGAAACATAGAAAATAGGTGCAGGAGTAGGCCATTCGGCCCTTCGAGCCTGCCAATGGCTGAACATGCAACTTCAGTACCCCCTTCCTGCTTTCTCGCCATGCCCCTTGCTCCCCCGAGTAGTAAGGACTTCATCAAACTCCTTTTTGAATATATTTAGTGAATTGGCCTCAACTACTTTCTGTGGTAGAGAATTCCACAGGTTCACCACTCTCTAAGTGAAGAAGTTTCTCCTCATCTCGGTCCTAAATGGCTTACCCCTTATCCTTAGACTGTGACCCCTGGTTCTGGACTTCCCCAACATCGGGGACATTCTTCCTGCATCTAACCTGTCTAAACCCGTCAGAATTTTAAACGTTTCTATGAGGTCCCCTCTCATTCTTCTGAACTCCAGTGAATACAAGCCCAGTTGATCCAGTCTTTCTTGATAGGTCAGTCCCGCCATCCCAGGAATCAGTCTGGTGAACCTTCGCTGCACTCCCTCAATAGCAAGAATGTCCTTCCTCAAGTTAGGAGACCAAAACTGTACACAATACTCCAGGTGTGGCCTCACCAAGGCCCTGTACAACTGTAGTAACACCTCCCTGCTCCTATACTCAAATCCCCTCGCCATGAAGGCCAACATGCCATTTGCTTTCTTCACCACCTGCTGTACCTGCATGCCAACCTTCAATGACTGATGTACCATGACACCCAGGTCTCGTTGCACCTCCCCTTTTCCTAATCTTCCGCCATTCAGATAATAGTCTGTCTCTCTGTTTTTACCACCAAAGTGGATAACCTCACATTTATCCACATTATACTTCATCTGCCACACATTTGCCCACTCACCTAACCTGTCCAAGACACATACAAGGTTCTGCACGAATCCCCCCCCCCCAAGTCTCGGAACCTGCACTGTTCCAGCTCTTCCACATTCGGAGTTTTTTTGAGCGCGAGCGAGGGACATGAGTGAATTGAAGGTGAATTGCTTACTTTGGGGAGAAGGTGACACGGCCATAATGTGTTTTTAAGATTGACCGTGTGCAGTTCTGGGGGCGCACCGGAGGAGGAGGCAATGATGCTGACAGAGTGTGACGGCCAAGGTGTGACAGGAAGTAAGTGTGACGCTCACAGGAAGCGGCGACTTTTAACTTATCGCGATGGGGCGGGGGCGGGGAAGAGATGGAGGTCGGAGAGACACAGGACGAGCTTGCGTTTCTCTCGTACATTTCACCTCCTCAGGGCGTCCAAATCCGCATCACGGCCAATCAAGTGTAGTCACTGTTGTATTGTGGGAAACGCGGCAACTCAATTAGCGCACAGCAAGCTCTCACACACAGCAATGTGATAGTGACCCGGATCATCTGTTTTCGTTGGTGATGTTGGTCGAGGGATAAATATTGGCCCCAGGACACCGGGGAGAACTCCCCCTGCTCTTCTTCCAATAGTGGCCCCGGGATCTTTTACATCCACCCGAGAGGGCAGACGGGGCCTCGGTTTAACGTCTCATCTGAAAGACGGCACCTCCGACAGTGCGGCGCTCCCTCAGTACTGCCCCTCCGACAGTGCGGCGCTCCCTCAGTACTGCCCCTCCGACAGTGCGGCACTCCCTCAGTACTGCCCCTCCGACAGTGCGACGCTCCCTCAGTACCGCCCCTCCGACAGTGCGGTGCTCCCTCAGTACTGCCCCTCCGACAGTACGGCGCTCCCTCAGTACTGCCCCTCCGACAGTGCGGCACTCCCTCAGTACTGCCCCTCCGACAGTGCGGTGCTCCCTCAGTACTGCCCCTCCGACAGTGCGGCACTCCCTCAGTACTGCCCCTCCGACAGTGAGGGGCTCCCTCAGTACTGCCCCTCCGACAGTGCGCGCTCCCTCAGTACTGCCCCTCCGACAGTACGGCGCTCCCTCAGTACTGCCCCTCCGACAGTGCGGCACTCCCTCAGTACTGCCCCTCCGACAGTACGGTGCTCCCTCAGTACTGCCCCTCCGACAGTGCGACGCTCCCTCAGTACTGCCCCTCCGACAGTGCGTCACTCCCTCAGTACCGCCCCTCCGACAGTGCGGCGCTCCCTCAGTACTGCCCCTCCGACAGTGCGACGCTCCCTCAGTACTGCCCCCCCGACAGTGCGGCACTCCCTCAGTACTGCCCCTCCGACAGTACTGCCCCTCCGACAGTGCGGCACTCCCTCAGCGCGGCGCTCCCTCAGTACCGCCCCTCCGACAGTGCGGCGCTCCCTCAGTACCGCCCCTCCGACAGTGCGGCGCTCCCTCAGTCCAGTCCCTCCGACAGTGCTGCGCTCCCTCAGTACTGCCCCTCCGACAGTGCGTGCTCTCCCTCAGTACTGCCCCTCCGACAGTGCGGCACTCCCTCAGTACTGCCCCTCCGACAGTGCGGTGCTACCTCAGCACTGCCCCTCTGACAGTGCGGGGCTCCCTCAGTACTGCCCCTCCGACAGTGCGGCACTCCCTCAGTACTGCCCCTCCGACAGTGCGGCACTCCCTCAGTACTGCCCCTCCGACAGTGCGGTGCTCCCTCAGTACTGCCCCTCCGACAGTGCGGCGCTCCCTCAGTACTGCCCCTCCGACAGTGCGGGGCTCCCTCAGTACTGCCCCTCCGACAGTGCGGCGCTCCCTCAGTACTGCCCCTCCGACAGTGCGACGCTCCCTCAGTACCGCCCCTCCGACAGTGCGGCATTCCCTCAGTACTGCCCCTCCGACAGTGCAGCGCTCCCTCAGTACTGCCCCTCCGACAGTGAGGGGCTCCCTCAGTACTGCCCCTCCGACAGTGCGCGCTCCCTCAGTACTGCCCCTCCGACAGTGCGGTGCTTCCTCAGTACTGCCCCTCCGACAGTGCGGTGCTACCTCAGTACTGACCCTCCGACAGTGCGGCGCTCACTCAGTACTGCCCCTCCGACAGTGTGGGGCTCCCTCAGTACTGCCCCTCCGACAGTGCGCGCTCCCTCAGTACTGCCCCTCCGACAGTGCGACGCTCCCTCAGTACTGCCCCTCCGACAGTGCGTCACTCCCTCAGTACCGCCCCTCCGACAGTGCGGCGCTCCCTCAGTACTGCCCCTCCGACAGTGCGACGCTCCCTCAGTACTGCCCCTCCGACAGTGCGGCGCTCCCTCAGTACCGCCCCTCCGACAGTGCGGCGCTCCCTCAGTCCAGTCCCTCCGACAGTGCGACGCTCCCTCAGTACTGCCCCTCCGACAGTGCGTCACTCCCTCAGTACCGCCCCTCCGACAGTGCGGCGCTCCCTCAGTACTGCCCCTCCGACAGTGCGACGCTCCCTCAGTACTGCCCCTCCGACAGTGCGGCACTCCCTCAGTACTGCCCCTCCGACAGTACGGCGCTCCCTCAGTACTGCCCCTCCGACAGTGCGGCGCTCCCTCAGTACCGCCCCTCCGACAGTGCGGCGCTCCCTCAGTACCGCCCCTCCGACAGTGCGGCGGTCCCTCAGTCCAGTCCCTCCGACAGTGCTGCGCTCCCTCAGTACTGCCCCTCCGACAGTGCGTGCTCTCCCTCAGTACCGCCCCTCCAACAGTGCGGCACTCCCTCAGCGCGGCGCTCCCTCAGTACCGCCCCTCCGACAGTGCGGGGCTCCCTCAGTACTGCCCCTCCGACAGTGCGCGCTCCCTCAGTACCGCCCCTCCGACAGTGCGGCGCTCCCTCAGTACTGCCCCTCCGACAGTGCGGCACTCCCTCAGTACTGCCCCTCCGACAGTGCGGCACTCCCTCAGTACTGCCCCTCCGACAGTGCGGTGCTACCTCAGCACTGCCCCTCTGACAGTGCGGGGCTCCCTCAGTACTGCCCCTCCGACAGTGCGGCGCTCCCTCAGTACTGCCCCTCCGACAGTGCGGGGCTCCCTCAGTACTGCCCCTCCGACAGTGCGGCGCTCCCTCAGTACTGCCCCTCCGACAGTGCGACGCTCCCTCAGTACCGCCCCTCCGACAGTGCGGCATTCCCTCAGTACTGCCCCTCCGACAGTGCAGCGCTCCCTCAGTACTGCCCCTCCGACAGTGAGGGGCTCCCTCAGTACTGCCCCTCCGACAGTGCGACGCTCCCTCAGTACTGCCCCTCCGACAGTGCGGTGCTACCTCAGTACTGACCCTCCGACAGTGCGGCGCTCCCTCAGTACTGCCCCTCCGACAGTGTGGGGCTCCCTCAGTACTGCCCCTCCGACAGTGCGCGCTCCCTCAGTACTGCCCCTCCGACAGTGCGACGCTCCCTCAGTACTGCCCCTCCGACAGTGCGTCACTCCCTCAGTACCGCCCCTCCGACAGTGCGGCGCTCCCTCAGTACTGCCCCTCCGACAGTGCGACGCTCCCTCAGTACTGCCCCTCCGACAGTGCGGCGCTCCCTCAGTACCGCCCCTCCGACAGTGCGGCGCTCCCTCAGTACCGCCCCTCCGACAGTGCGGCGCTCCCTCAGTCCAGTCCCTCCGACAGTGCAGCGCTCCCTCAGTACTGCCCCTCCGACAGTGCGTGCTCTCCCTCAGTACCGCCCCTCCGACAGGACTGAACAGCCTCCACCTGTTGCTAATGTAACAGACTCGAGGGGCTGAACGGCCTCCTCCTGTTCCTAATGTAACAGACTCGAGGGGCTGAATGGCCTCCTGTTCCTAATGTAAGAGGCTCGAGGGGCTGAATGGCCTCCTCCTGTTCCTAATGTAACAGGCTCGAGGGGCTGAATGGCCTCCTCCTGTTCCGAATGTAAGAGCCTCGAGGGGGGACTGAAGTTCTCCTGCGGGTAGTGAATTCTTGCGTTCTTGCTCTGACCCTCTCCTTTCCTTTGCCCCCTCTGCTCTGTCCCCAGCATGTCTTGGTACGGTGGCATCCTAGTCGATGACCACAAGTGCTCGTGGGGCGAGCGGAGGGCCCAGACGACCAAGACGACGGCGGCCAACGGCAATGGCGGAGGAGGTGCGCTGTGCAACCCGCGCGGTCTGAGCTGCTGGCGGGACTCGGAGATGGAGCGGCGGAAGACGGCTGGCGAGTTCGGGCTGCCCTGCGCCTGGCAGGAGGATATCTACAGCCAGAACAGCGGTCGCTCCCGGGGCGAGCTGGGACCCCGGTCCATCAGGCTGGGGTTGGAGGACGGGGACCTGGGCGGCGGGGAGGGGGAGCAGGGTGGAGAGGGGGTCGGCGACCCGGACCCTGGGCAACGCCTGGGACCCGCCGCCTGCTGGGGCAAGGTCCTGCGTGTCTTCCAGTCGAAGAAGTTCCAGTCGCAGAAGCTCGAGCGGCTGTACCAACGCTATTTCTTCCGGCTGAACCAGAGCAGCCTGACCATGCTGATGGGCGTCCTGGTGCTGGTGTGTGGCGTGATGCTCACCTTCCACTGTGCCCAGGGCGACGTCGACAAGCCCTACCTTGGCGTCCTGTCCGTCTCCATGGCCCTCTTCGTCGTCCTCATGCTGGTGTGCAATCGCAATGGCTTCCACCAGGACTACATGTGGGTGATCAGCTACCTTGTCATCGGCGTGCTGCTGGTGGTGCAGGTCTTTGGGGCACTGACTGTCAGCCCACGCAGTGCCTCCGAGGGTATCTGGTGGAGCCTCTTCTTTATCTACATCATCTACACCTTGCTGCCGGTTCGCATGAGGGCGGCTGTCATCAGCGGGGTGGTGCTCTCCGCCATCCACGTGGTCATCTCCTGGTGCAAGAACTTCGAGGATTCCTTTCTCTGGAAACAGGTGAGAAGGCGGGCGGGCGGGCGAGCGATTGCGAGGCAGAGACAGAGACAGAGCGAGATGGTTTTGGGACGTAACAGGGGGATCCCACTGGGCCCATCGTTGCCCGTGCTGTGCCGGCTCTGTGTCTCTGTCTCGCAATCGCTCGCTCGCCTCCTCAGAGAGAGCGAGATGGTTTTGGGTCGTAACAGGGGGATCCCACTGGGCCCATCGTTGCCCGTGCTGTGCCGGCTCTGTGTCTCTGTCTCGCAATCGCTCGCTCGCCTCCTCAGAGAGAGCGAGATGGTTTTGGTCGTAACAGGAGGATCCCATTGGGCCCATCATTGCCCGTGCTGTGCCGGCTCTGTGACAGAGCGACCCAATCAGTCCCACTCCCCCCTGCCCTTTCCCCCACAGCCCTGTGAATTTTTCCCCTTCCAGTATTTACCCAATTCCCGGTTTGAAAGTCACGATTGAATCTGCTCCCACCGTCCTTTCAGGCAGCGCGTTCCCGATCACAACAACTGGCTGCGTAAACACATTCTCCCCATCTCCCCCTCTGGTTCCATCGCCGATTATCGTCAATCTGTGTCCCTCTGGTTACCCCACCCTCCTGTCCCCCGGGGAACAGTTTCTCCCCGATCTACTCCATCAAAACCCCTCCTGATTCTGAACCCCTCTATTAAATCTCCCCCTTAACCTTCTCTGCTCCAAGGAGAACAACCCCAGCTTCTCCAGTCTCCCCACGTCACTGAAGTCCCTCATCCCCCCCGGGACCATTCTGGTCAATCTCCCTCTGCACCCTCTCCCAGGCCTTCACACCCTCCCTACAGTGCGGGGCCCAGAATTGGACACAATACTCCAGCTGGGGCCCAACCCAGCGATTTATACAGGTTTAACTTAACTTCCTAGCTTTTGGATAATATTTTACATAAGAACATAAGAAATAGGAGCAGGAGTCGGCCATACGGCCCCTCGAGCCTGCTCCGCCATTTAATACAACCATGGCTGATCCGATCATGGACTCAGCTCCACTTCCCTGCCCGCTCCCCATAACCCTTCACTCCCTTATCGCTCAAAAATCTGTCTATCTCCCACCTTAAATATATTCAATGTCCCAGCCTCCACAGCTCTCTGCGGCAGAGAATTCCACAGATTTACAACCCTCTGAGAGAAGAAATTCCTCCTCATCTCAGTTTTAAATGGGCGGCCCCTTATTCTAAGACCATGCCCCCTAGTTCTAGTCTCCCCCATCAGTGGAAACATCCTCTCTGCATCCACCTTGTCAAGCCCCCTCATAATCTTATACGTTTCGATAAGATCACCTCTCATTCTTCTGAATTCCAATGAGTAGAGGCCCAACCTCTGGTTGGACACAAAATCTGCAAAAGGACACAGACAGGCTAAGTGAGTGGGCAAAAATTTGTCAGATGGAGTATAATGTTGGAAAGTGTGGGGTCATGCACTTTGGCAGAAAAAAATCAAAGAGCAAGTTATTATTTAAATGGAGAAAGATTGCAAAGTGCTGCAGTACAGCGGGACCTGGGGGTACTTGTACATGAAACACAAAAGGATAGTATGCAGGTACAGCAAGTGATCAGGAAGGCCAATGGTATCTTGGCCTTTATTGCAAAGGGGATGGAGTATAAAAGCAGGGAAGTCTTGCTCCAGTTATACAGGGTATTGGTGAGGCCACACCTGGAGTACTGCGTGCAGTTTTGGTCTCCGTATTTACGAAAGGATATACTTGCTTTGGAGGCAGTTCAGAGAAGGTTCACTTGGTTGATTCCGGAGGTGAGGGGGTTGACTTATGAGGAAAGGTTGAGTAGGTTGGGCCTCTTCTCATTGGAATTCAGAAGAATGAGAGGTGATCTTATCGAAATGTATAAGATTATGAGGGGGCTTGACAAGGTGGATGCAGAGAGGATGTTCCCACTGATGGGGGAGACTAGAACTAGGGGGCATGGTCTTAGAATAAGGGGCCGCCCATTTAAAACTGAGATGAGGAGGAATTTCTTCTCTCAGACGGTTGTAAATCTGTGGAATTCTCTGCCCCAGAGAGCTGTGGGGGCTGGGACATTGAATATATTTAAGGTGGAGATGGACAGATTTTTGAGCGATAAGGGAGTGAAGGGTTATGGGGAGCGGGCGGGGAAGTGGAGCTGAGTCCATGATGGGATCAGCCATGATCGTATTAAATGGCAGAGCAGGCTCGAGGGGCCGAATGGCCGACTCCTGCTCCTATTTCTTATGTTCTTATGTTCAACTTCCTCAACCTTTCCTCATACGTTAGCACAGAATGAGGCCATTGGGCCCAACTGCTCCATGTCAGTGTTCATAGTCCACACCAGTCTCCTCACAATCCCCCCTCCATCTCACCCCGTCACCGTATCATATCATCATACCGTTAGGTGGGGAGACTGGAGAAGCTGGGGTTGTTCTCCTTGGAGCAGAGAAGGTTAAGGGGGAGATTTAATAGAGGGGTTCACAATCAGGAGGGGTTTTGATGGAGTAGATCGGGGAGAAACTGTTCCCCGGGGGCAGGAGGGTGGGGTAACCAGAGGGACACAGATTGACGATAATCGGCGATGGAACCAGAGGGGGAGATGGGGAGAATGTGTTTACGCAGCCAGTTGTTGTGATCGGGGAACGCGCTGCCTGAAAGGGCGGTGGGAACAGATTCAATCGTGACTTTCAAACCGGGAATTGGGTAAATACCGGAAGGGGAAAAATTCACAGGGCTGTGGGGGAAAGGGCAGGGGGGAGTGGGACTGATTGGGTCGCTCTGTCACAGAGCCGGCACAGCACGGACAACGATGGGCCCAGTGGGATCCTCCTGTGCGGTATCGTTCAATGATTTTCCGGCAAATGTGTCAATTGTAACGAGGCTATAGCATTCTTTGTTTGCGGACTTGTCTTCCTAACCTGATACCGTTGCAACGTCTCACTTGTGAGGAGGCCATGGATACTTTGAAGGTGCCCAAAGGTCAAGGTTGGACTGTCAGGAGACGAGCAAGGTTAACGAGGGTAGGATAGACTAGGGAGGGCACTTCTGGAGCTGATGATTGGCGAGGCACACGAGGAGATCCATGCAATCCAGGGACGAAGGAGGTTAAACTGTCCATGACATGTTCTTGTGCATTCTATCTCCTGACGCCCTCCAGTTGTTGGGACACTTGAGTGATGGGCTTCGATGGGAGAGTTAGGGGACTGGAGGGATGGGTCTCGATGGGAGAGTTAGGGGACTGGAGGGATGGGTCTCGATGGGAGAGTTAGGGGACTGGAGGGATGGGTCTCGATGGGAGGGTTAGGGGACTGGAGGGATGGGTCTCGATGGAAGAGTTAGGGGACTGGAGGGATGGGTCTCGATGGGAGAGTTAGGGGACTGGAGGGATGGGTCTCGATGGGAGAGTTAGGGGACTGGAGGGATGGGTCTCGATGGGAGGGTTAGGGGACTGGAGGGATGGGCTTCGATGGGGGAGTTAGGGGACTGGAGGGATGGGTCTCGATGGAAGAGTTAGGGGACTGGAGGGATGGGTCTCGATGGGCGAGTTAGGGGACTGGAGGGATGGGCTTCGATGGGGGAGTTAGGGGACTGGAGGGATGGGTCTCGATGGGAGAGTTAGGGGACTGGAGGGATGGGTCTTGATGGGAGAGTTAGGGGACTGGAGGGATGGGCCTCAATGGGAGAGTTAGGGTACCGGAGGGATGGGCTTCGATGGGAGGGTTAGGGGACTGGAGGGATGGGTCTCGATGGGAGAGTTAGGGGACTGGAGGGATGGGTCTCGATGGGAGAGTTAGGGGACTGGAGGGATGGGTCTCGATGGGAGAGTTAGGGGACTGGAGGGATGGGCCTCGATGGGAGAGTTAGGGGACTGGAGGGATGGACCCCGATGGGAGAGTTAGGGGACTGGAGGGATGGGCCTCGATGGGAGAGTTAGGGGACTGGAGGGATGGGCTTCGATGGGAGAGTTAGGGGACTGGAGGGATGGGCCTCGATGGGAGTGTTAGGGGACTGGAGGGATGGTCTTCGATGGGAGAGTTTGGAGCTTTGATAAGCTAATAACTTTATCACGAACCGACATGTATTGACTTTTTTTTTATTCGTTCCTGGGATGTGGGTGTCGCTGGTAAGGCCGGCATTTATTGCCCATCCCCCTAATTGCCCCTTGAGAAGGTGGTGGTGAGCCGCCTTCTTGAACCGCTGCAGTCCGTGTGGTGAAGGTGCTCCCACAGTGCTGTTAGGGAGGGAGTTCCAGGATTGTGACCCAGCGACGATGAAGGAACGGCCGATATATTTCCAAGTCGGGATGGTGTGTGACTGGAGGGGGTGGTGTTCCCATGCGCCTGCTGCCCTTGTCCTTCGAGGCGGGTAGAGGTGGCGGGTTTGGGAGGTGCTGCCGAAGAAGCCTTGGCGAGTTGCCGCGGTGCATCTTGTAGACGGTGCACACTGCAGCCACGGTGCGCCGGTGGTGGAGGGAGTGAGTGTTGGAGGTGGTGGAGGGAGTGAGTGTTGGAGGTGGTGGAGGGAGTGAGTGTTGGAGGTGGTGGAGGGAGTGAGTGTTGGAGGTGGTGGAGGGAGTGAGTGTTGGAGGTGGTGGAGGGAGTGAGTGTTGGAGGTGGTGGAGGGAGTGAGTGTTGGAGGTGGTGGAGGGAGTGAGTGTTGGAGGTGGTGGAGGGAGTGAGTGTTGAAGGTGGTGGGTAGCGTGGCCCATCGAGCGGCCTGCTTTGTCCTGGATGGTGTCGAGCTTCTCGAGTGTTTGTTGGAGCTGCAACTCATCCAGGCAAGTGGGGAGTGTTCCATCACACTCCTGACTTGTGTCTTGTCGATGGTGGAAAGGCTTTGGGGAGTCGGGAGGTGAGACACTGGGCACAGAATACCCAGCCTCTGACCTGCTCTTGTGGCCACAGTATTTATGTGTCTGGTCCAGTTAAGTTTCTGGTCAATGGTGACCCCCGGGATGTGATGGTGGGGGATTCGGCGATGGGAATACCGTTGAATGTCAAGGGGCGAAGGTTAGACTGTGATCACTTCTGGCTGTACAGTTGAGAGGGGGTTGCTTTTGAGATATCGCACTAATTCTTCGGGTGCGTTTCTTGGTCAAACCCTACCACTCTGCACTGTCTACACTAAGGGTCATCATCATCATCGTCAGTCCCTCGGAATCGAGGAAGACTTGCTTCCACTCTAAACACGAGTCCTTAGGTGGCTGAACAGTCCAATACGGGAACCACAGTCCCTGTCACAGGTGGGACAGACAGACGTTGAGGGAAGGGGACGGTGGGACAGATAGACGTTGAGGGAAGGGGAGGGTGGGACTGGTTTGCCGCACGCTCCTTCCGCTGCCTGCGCTTGGTTTCTGCACGCTCTCGGCGACGAGACTCGAGGTGCTCGGCGCCCTCCCGGATGCACTCCCTCCACTTAGGGCGGACTGGTCTTTGGGCCCAGGGACTCCCAGGTGTCGGTGGGGATGTTGCACTTTATCAGGGAGGCTTTGACGGTGGTCCCTTGTAATGTTTCCTCTGCCCACCTTTGGCACGTTTGCCCGTGAAGGAGTTCCGAGTAGAGCGCTCGCTTTGGGGAGTCTCGTGTCTGGGGGAACCATGCGGACAATGTGGCCCTGCCCAGCGGAGCTGGTCGAGTGTGGTCAGTGCTTCGATGCTGGGGATGTTGGCCTGGTCGAGGACGCTAACGTTGGTGCGTCTGTCCTCCCGGGGGATTTGCAGGATCTTGCGGAGACATCGTTGGTGGTATTTCTCCAGCGACTCGAGGTGTCTACTGTACAGGTCAGAGACTGGGCGTGCTGAAAATGTGTCCATGCGTAGGTGGTGAGCCGAGACTGTGCTTGGTGATTGTTGCAAAGTTTACTAAAAAGTTTACTAAAAGTTTACAACCTTGAGCGTGACCCAATGTTACTGACAGAGCCCTTGAAATCCCTCATCACAATCCCACACAGTCCTTTCATCAATCTGCCCTCGTTACCTTGAACTATCTCCAGCAGTTTCTCAGTTCCCTTCTCTTCTGCACCCGTCCTTTTCCCCTCTCTCCCAACAACTCTTCCCCTTTCTCTCTCTCTCCAACTCGCTCCTCCCCTCCCCCACCATCTCTCTCTCTCTCTCTCTCGCTCTCTCCCTCCCCTCCCCTCCCTCACCATCTCTCTCTCTCTCTCTCTCCTCCCCTCCCCCACCATCTTTCTCTCTCTCTCTCTCTCCTCCCCTCCCCCACCATCTCTCTCTCTCTCCATCTCTCTCCTCCCCTCCTTCACCATCTCTCTCTCTCTCTCCTCCCCTCCCCCACCATCTCTCTCTCTCTCTCTCCTCCCCTCCCCCACCATCTCTCTCTCTCTCTCTCTCTCACTCCTCCCCTCCCCCACCATCTCTCTCTCTCTCTTCCCCTCCCCCACCATCTATCTCTCTCTCTCTCTCTCCTCCCCTCTCCCACCATCTCTCTCTCTCCCCTCCCCTCCCCCACCATCTCTCTCTCTCTCTCCATCTCTCCTCCCCTCTCCCACCATCTCTCCCTCTCTCTCTCTCTCCTCCCCTCTCCCACCATCTCTCTCTCTCTCTCTCTCTCCTCCCCTCTCCCACCATCTCTCTCTCTCTCTCTCTGTCTCTCCATCTCTCCTCCCCTCCCCCACCATCTCTCGCTCTCTCTCTCTCCTCCCCTCTCCCACCATCTCTCTCTCTCTCTCTCTCTCCTCCCCTCTCCCACCATCTCTCTCTCTCTCTCTCTCTCTCTCCTCCCCTCTCCCACCATCTCTCTCTCTCTCTCTCTGTCTCTCCATCTCTCCTCCCCTCCCCCACCATCTCTCGCTCTCTCTCTCTCCTCCCCTCTCCCACCATCTCTCTCTCTCTCTCCCCTCCCCTCCCCCACCATCTCTCTCTCTCTCTCCCTCTCTCCATCTCTCCCCCACCATCTCTCGCTCTCTCTCACTCTCTCTCCTCCCCCACCATCTCTCTCTCTCTCTCTCCCCTCCCCTCCCCCACCATCTCTCTCTCTCTCTTCCCCCAACTCTCTCCTCTTCTCTCCTATGCTCTATTTGTGTCTCACTAGCTCTCACTCTCTCTCTCTCTCCAACACTTCCTCTCCAACTATCTCTTCCGCTCTTTCCATACCTCTCCTCTCCCACCACCTGTCCCCCCCCCTCCTCTCTCTCTCTCTTGCCAACCCTCTCCTTTCCTCTCTCCCATTTTCTCTCTCTCACCATCTCCCCGTTGTCTCAAAACTCCCATTCCTACCTTCCCTAGCCGACAACGAAAGGTTGGGAGTGAGGGGGAGTGTGTGCTGGGAGTGAGGGTGAGTGTGAGGGAGGACTGTGGGGAGTGAGAGGAGTGTGGGTGGAGAGTGGGGGGGGTGTATGGGTGGCGGGTAGGGGCTTGGGGGTGTGGGTGGGGAGTGAGGGGAGGTGTGTAGGCAGTCATCATCACAGGCAGTCCCTCGGGATCGAGGAAGACTTGCTTCCACTCTAAACACGAGTCCTTAGGTGGCTGAACAGCCCAATACGGGGAACCACAGTCCCTGTCACAGGTGGGACAGATAGACGTTGAGGGAAGGGGAGGGTGGGACTGGTTTGCCGCACGCTCCTTCCGCTGCCTGCGCTTGGTTTCTGCACGCTCTCGGCGACGAGACTCGAGGTGCTCAGCGCCCTCCCGGATGCACTTCCTCCACTTAGGGCGGACTGGTCTTTGGGCCAGGGACTCCCAGGTGTCGGTGGGGATGTTGCACTTTATCAGGGAGGGCTTTGAGGGTGGTCCCTTGTAACGTTTCCTCTGCCCACCTTTGGCACGTTTGCCCGTGAAGGAGTTCCGAGTAGAGCGCTTGCTTTGGGAGTCTCGTGTCTGGGACATGCGGACAATGTGGCCCTGCCCAGCGGAGCTGGTCGAGTGTGGTCAGTGCTTCGATGCTGGGGATGTTGGCCTGGTCGAGGACGCTAACGTTGGTGCGTCTGTCCTCCCGGGGGATTTGTAGAATCTTGCGGAGACATCGTTGTGGGGAGAGAGCGTGTGTGTGGGGAGAGGGGGGTGTGTGTATGTGGGGAGAGGGTGTGTGTGTGGGGAGAGGGGGGTGTGTGTGTGGGGAGAGGGGGTGTGTGTGTGGGGAGAGGGGGGTGTGTGTGTGGGGAGAGGGTGTGTGTGTGTGTGGGGAGAGGGTGTGTGTGTGTGGGGAGAGGGTGTGTGTGTGTGTGTGGGGAGAGGGTGTGTGTGTGTGGGGAGAGGGTGTGTGTGTGTGTGTGGGGAGAGGGGTGTGTGTGTGTGGGGAGAGGGTGTGTGTGTGTGGGGAGAGGGTGTGTGTGTGTGTGTGGGGAGAGGGGGTGTGTGTGTGTGGGGAGTGGGTTGTGTGTGTGTGGGGAGAGGGTGTGTGTGTGTGTGTGTGGGGAGTGGGTTGTGTGTGTGTGGGGAGAGGGTGTGTGTGTGTGTGTGTGGGGAGAGGGGTGTGTGTATGTGGGGAGAGGGGGGTGTGTGTGTGTGTGGGGAGAGGGAGGGAGTGTGTGTGTGGGGAGAGGGGGGTGTGTGTGTGGGGAGAGGGGTGTGTGTGTGTGGGGAGAGGGTGTGTGTGTGTGGGGAGAGGGGGGTGTGTGTGTGGGGAGAGGGGTGTGTGTGTGTGGGGAGAGGGAGGGAGTGTGTGTGTGGGGAGAGGGGGGAGCGAGGGTGAATTAACCTGTTTTAAGTCGATCGCTAGCCACTTGCTGTCGAGCGTGAGAGCGTGTGGCTTGCTGATGCAGCTCTGGGCCGAGCCTGCCACGGAGGAGAAAGGGAGCGGGGCCCGGGGAGCATGGCGGGGGAGGATAGAGTCATTTCAATTTACAGTTCCGCTCCGCGCACTCTCAGCCCTTCACATTAATTACCTGGGAGTCTGAGAGATAATTGCGGTTGATTTCCAACTGGGGATATCCCTCAATCCCTGTTCTGGTGCAGGGCTACATTTAGTCCCTGTGCAAACGTGTATCCCAGTTTCAGCGACAATACAAGCTTCACAGGGATTGTCGGGCCGCTCAACACTGTCCCATCAAACACTCCCAGGGCAGGTACAGGGTCTAGATACAGAGTAAAGCTCCCTCTACACTGTCCCTTCAAACACTCCCAGGGCAGGTACAGTGGGTTAGATACAGAGTAAAGCTCCCTCTACACTGTCCCATCAAACACTCCCAGGGCAGGTACAGGGGGTTAGATACAGAGTAAAGCTCCCTCTACACTGTCCCATCAAACACTCCCAGGGCAGGTACAGGGGGTTAGATACAGAGTAAAGCTCCCTCTACACTGTCCCATCAAACACTCCCAGGGCAGGTACAGGGGGTTAGATACAGAGTAAAGCTCCCTCTACACTGTCCCATCAAACACTCCCAGGGCAGGTACAGCACGGGGTTAGATACAGAGTAAAGCTGCCTGTACACTGTCCCATCAAACACTCCCAGGGATGTCGATTATCTGTCACCAATGTACCCAGAAATCAATGGCACCATCTCCCAAGTCACATAACTGCCCCTGTGGGTGAGCTAGCTGTATAGTAACCGATAGCAAGCACGAGCCTGCAATTATATAGCGCCTTTCACGACCACAGGAAGTCCCAAAGTGCTTTACAGCCAATGAAGTACTATTGGAGTGTAGTAATGTGGGAAACGCCAATTTGCGCACAGCAAGCTCCCACACACAGCAATGTGATAAATCACCCAGATCATCTGTTTTTTAGTGAATAAATATTGGCCCCAGGACACCGGGGAGAACTCCCCCTGCTCTTCTTCCAAATAGTGGCCGTGGGATCGTTTACATCCAACTGAGAGAGCAGACGGGGCCTCGGTTTAACGTCTCATCTGAAAGATGGCACCTCCGACAGTGCGGCACTCCCTCAGTACTGCCCCTCCGACAGTGCGGCTCTCTCTCAGTACTGCCCCTCCGACAGTGCGGCTCTCTCTCAGTACCGCCCCTCCGACAGTGCGGCACTCCCTCAGTACTGCCCCTCCGACAGTGCGGCACTCCCTCAGTACTGCCCCTCCGACAGTGCGGCTCTCCCTCAGTACTGCCCCTCCGACAGTGCGGCTCTCCCTCAGTACTGCCCCTCCGACAGTGCGGCACTCCCTCAGTACTGCCCCTCCGACAGTGCGGCGCTCCCTCAGTACTGCCCCTCCGACAGTGTGGTGCTCCCTCAGTACTGCCCCTCCGACAGTGCGGCGCTCCCTCAGTACTGCCCCTCCGACAGTGCGACACTCCCTCAGCACTGCCCCTCCGACAGTGCAGAGCTCCCTCAGTACTGCCCCTCCGACAGTGCGGCACTCCCTCAGTACCGCCCCTCCGACAGTGCGGCACTCCCTCAGTACCGCCCCTCCGACAGTGCGGCGCTCCCTCAGTACTGCCCCTCCGACAGTGCGGCGCTCCCTCAGTACTGCCCCTCCGACAGTGTGGCGCTCCCTCAGTACTGCCCCTCCGACAGTGCGGCGCTCCCTCAGTACTGCCCCTCCGACAGTGCGGCGCTCCCTCAGTACTGCCCCTCCGACAGTGCGGCGCTCCCTCAGTGCCGCCCCTCCGACAGTGCGGCACTCCCTCAGTACCGCCCCTCCGACAGTGCGGTGCTCCCCCAGTACTGCCCCTCCGACAGTGCGGTGCTCCCCCAGTACTGCCCCTCCGACAGTGCGGCACTCCCTCAGTACCGCCCCTCCGACAGTGCGGGGCTCCCTCAGTACTGCCCCTCCGACAGTGCGGCACTCCCTCAGTACTGCCCCTCCGACAGTGCGGCGCTCCCTCAGTACCGCCCCTCCGACAGTGCGGCACTCCCTCAGTACTGCCTCTCCGACAGTGCGGCACTCCCTCAGTACTGCCCCTCCGACAGTGTGGCACTCCCTCAGTACTGCCCCTCCGACAGTGCGGCGCTCCCTCAGTACTGCCCCTCCGACAGTACTGCCCACGGAGACACGGCAGACCCTCACACTGAGTAACTCAGCATTGTCTCCACTCCCCGAGTGTCCTCAATGAAGTGGGGTGGAAGGGTTTGATTCTCTGCACTTGTGTGTGGTGTGTCCGATTTACGGGGCAGGGGAAGGGGTCTGATCACAAACCGCTCCCCCCCCCTCCCTCCGACAAACCTTTGCAAATGAGCAATCAAATTATCGGAGGATGATGGCAGTGCGATTTCCACAGGCTGTCCCTCCCACTGTCACTCTGTCTGTCGGCCTCTCTGTCTCTCTCTGTTTCCCCACTCTCTCTCTCTCTCTCTCTGTCTGTCGTCCTCTCCCTCTGTCTCTCTCCCTCTCTCTCTGTCTGTCGTCCTCTCCCCTCT
>NW_027251874.1:0-35217 GCF_044704955.1 Pristiophorus japonicus
CCCGCCGTCGGGAACGGCTGCCTCAACTTGAGGCTTCCTGCAGCCTTCTCCCTGCCTGAAAGGCCTGCCTGAAGCACTTTCACACAGGTAGGAATGGTTTATTTAATCTTTTCTTTGCTTAGAAATTTTTATTCAGGTTGGAATTATTTGTATAATATTTGTATAAGTATAACTAAGGATTTATTGTAGAATGTAATGACTTCCCTTCCCCGCCCCCCCCTCCCCCTCCACCACCTTGTTCCGGACGCCTATTTTGTGACCTGTGCCTGATTTTTTAATGTGTAGACAAGGTTTTTTCAAGCCTACAAAAATCTTCACTTGCTCCATTCTAAGTTAGTTTGGAGTACGTTTTCACTGTGGAAACTTTCAAATCAGGCGTCAGTGGCCGGACACGCCCCCTTTTGGAAAAAAAAATTCTGTTCAAAAGTGAAACTGTTCTACCTGACTAGAACTGCAGAAAGCTTAAATGTGGAGAATTCCGATTTCTAAGATACTCCGTTCTCCACCAGTTGCTCCTAAAAATCAGGAGCAAATCATGTGGAAACTTGGGGTCTATATTTTGGCATGCAGGAGTAAAGGTAGAAAACACAATGAATAATTGGAGGGAAAAAATGTACTATGACTCTTGGCTAAAATATTTCAGCACAGTACCACTCACTCAAATACATAATGCGTATTTACACAGCCTAATTCAATTGAATTACTTTTAAATTGCCAATTTGCTTTCCACTGAGAAAAGAAGAAAAAGGCAAGGATGAGAAAATGGCCTTTGGCCTATGAAAACCTACCCCTCTCGGCTTCCCGTTCACTCCCCTTTACATCCAAATGACCTCAATGTCTTTGACTCCACAGACTTACCTAGAAGGTTATTCAAAATGTTTAGTCTTGCGTATGGCATGCACTTCCTGTCCACAAAGTTTAATTCTTATTGTCACAATGTTTCAATAATGCTTTTATGTCAACATTTATAATGGAAACATTTATAATGGGAATTTATAAATATTTTGCCGTCGCAATTTGTTGGTAAACTAATCAGGTCTCGAAATGCTTTTGGGGAAAAAGTCCACATTCTCTCTCTCTCTTTCCCTCTCCCCCCTCCGCCCCCTCCCAGGGACTCTGACATTTCCATTGTCCAAAATAAAGTTTAAATAAAATTAAATTTAAAATAGATAGGAATTTCACAATAACCTCATACAATATATTGAATTGTCTTTTGTGTCTTTTAATATCTTCATTAAAGTTTTTACTTGAAGGCCGTAGAATTTCCCCAAAGCTTTGGCTTGAGTTGCTATTTTTGCCCAGATCAGTGACTTTGCCAACAGAAGGCAGACCCTGCAGTCTGAGCATGTGCAGTGTGCACTCTTTTTCCAGAATCCATCGAGCCCAATTTTGTTCACCCTCCAGCAGTTTGTTGTTTTTTTTGAAAAGCCAAAGGAGTCGAATTTTGAAAGCAAGCAGATAAACTGTGTTCTGCTGATGGTTAGAAAATGTAAACATTCTAATTACCAGTTGTGAAACAGTTCAACATCCCAGAACCAATCAATGTGCTAATCTGTTAGGAAGTCACTAACCAATACTGGCAGATCCAGGAAGCCCTCCCCATTCCCTCAGTGCTGACTGACACTAAAAATCGACCAGTAAACCAAACTCTGCAGCCCATCCTCAGTTCCGCCAAGCACCAGGTTCCCCATCCATAGTTCTGACAACCCCGGGTACCTCACCCCCTCCACAGAGATGCCAGAACAAAGAACACTCCACCCAGGTTGCTAAACCCCAGCAGCTGCATAATTTCTTTTTGCCAAACCCTAGAACCATCCTCTAATGCCATCAAAGCTCACTGCCATTCCCCAGTGCAATTAAATCCCACTAACTATCTATTATTGTTAACTATTATAGATATCCACCTCCAAGTGGTAATCTTGCATACGATCTTGCAGTGTATTCTCAGTTTTTAAAATGGTTAGGGATGAAAATTGACTACATAGATAAAGAACTATCTATACAATATATTAAAAATCTTGCATCTGCATTCACTTCCTGTCAATTTGCCATTATAAATTTCTGTGCCCAATATAAACTTGTCACACTGCAGTTCCATTCTCCCTCTAATGGAGATGCTGCAGCACCACTGCTGGTGAGAGGGTGTAATAACAACACAAGCTTACATAGGCAGTTCCCATTGAAAATAAGGACAGTATGTAGGATTTTTAAATGGAGTCTGTGGGTGCTGGTTTAATTATTCCGAATCCAGCTTCGCCTGATTAATACACTTTTTGTCTTGACTCCCTATGCAATGTGATGGGAGATTAACAACAATGTTCTCGCTAATTTGTTTTGGGTGTGCGACCCCTTTAACGGGCTGCACGACCCATTCAAATTTCTGCGCATGCGTGCATATTTGCATTGTGAAGCCGCTGAGTGGCCTGCGCGGGACCTCCAGAATGCTGCACCGCTGTGCAACTTAATGGGAACATTGAATGACATGTATATAAAGTAAAGGCCACTCATTTACCGTTTTCAAGCAACAATGAGCAACAGTTGTGGAAATTGATCCACAATCCCCTGTCAAAATAACCCCAAAATAACAGTAAAAACAGAATTTGTATTCAGTCACTAAATTAGTAGCCCTGTTGTATCCCCTACATGACAAACACTGCTCTTATTCTAAAACCGCATATCCCCTGAATCAATAGGAGCAGCATCATGGGGAAATCCACTAATTTGTTTTCAATTTACATTTCAGTCCTTTAAAATGATGTCCCATGGTTGGAATATTGGGTGGAATATTCTGGGTTCACCTTATCGATAGCATTTACTATTTTATATATTTCGATACAATCTCCCTTTAACCAACTTTTCTTCAGACTGTAGAGCTTAAACCTCACTAATCTACCTCGATAGCCCATCTTCTTTACACTGGGGTCTTCCTCAACACTCATCTTTCCACTCTGTCCGAAGTGTGTGCTTATTCTTCCTGAAATATGGTGTTATGTCTCAACATTCTATTAACGCTTTTTTTAGTTGCCCTTCCACATCGTCGTGACATTGAAAATGATCTATTACTCCCAGGCCTCTTTCTGAGTGTTCTTGTCCTAATTCTATACTATCTTATTATTCATCCATTTGTAAGCATTAATTTTCATTTGTCTGCCAAATTGTAGAACTCAACTGTATCCTTCTGCATGTCACTAACTTCACCTTCTGCTCCTACTGTTTTAGTGCTTGAGAGTGAAGAATGGCTCATCGTTAACTATTGTGCTACATTTAAAAAAAAACATATTCTGCTAAATCTTTGCATGGAAAAAAAAGCCTTATAACAACTTCCTTTATTCATCTAGTGCTAGTCCTAAGTCTATACCCCCTTGTTACTGATTCACTGACCAGCGGAAAAGTAATTCTCCATTTAATTGCAGCCTGGGTTAGTGGTAACGCTCTCATCTCTGATTTAAATAGCTGTTGGTTCAAGCCCTACTCCAAAGATTTAAAAAGATAATGCTAGGCTGACACTTCAGTGAACTCTAAGCCATCGTCAACTTCTTCACCGAGGCGCACAAAGCAACGGCCTTACACTAAACATCCATAAGACAAAGGTCCTCCACCAACTTGCCCACACCCCACAGCGCCCCCTGCCCCCCCCCTTTCCCCGGGCGGCCTTCGACAACGGGGACCACTTTCCATATCTCGTGAGCCTATCAGTAAGGGCAGACATCGACTATGAAGTCCAACACTGCCTCCAGTGTGCCAGCGCAGCCTTCGGTCGCCTGAGGAAGAGTGTGTTCGGAGATCAGGCCCTCAAATCTGGTACCAAGCTTATGGTCTACAGGGCTGTAGTGATACCCGCCCTCCTATATGGCTCAGAGCCGCCTCAAATCGCTGGAGAAATACCACCAATGATGTCTCCGCAAGATCCTGCAAATCCCCTGAGAGGATAGACGCATCACCGTCAGTGTTCTCGATCAGGCCAACACCCCCAGTATCGAAGCACTGACCACACTCGACCAACTCTGTTGGGTGGGCCACATTGTCTGCATGCCCGACACAAGACTCCCAAAGCAAGCGCTCTCCTCGGAACTCCTACACGGCAACCAATCCCCAGGTGGGCAGAGGAAATGTTTCAAGGACCCCCTCAAAGCCTCCTTGGTAAAGTGCAACATCCCCACCGACACCTGGGAATCCCTGGCTAAGTGGAGGACGAGCATCTGGGAGGGTACTGAGCACCTCGAGTCTCGTTGCAGAGACTATGCAGAAAACAAGCGCAGGCAGCGGAAGGAGCATGCGGCAAGCCAGACTCCCCACCCACCCTTTCCTTCAACCACTGTCTGTCTCACCTGTGATAGAGACTGTAATTCCTGTATTGGACTGTACAGTCACCTGAGAACTCAGAGTGGAAGCAAGTCTTCCTCGATTTCGAGGGACTGCCGATGGTGATGTATTAGTATTAGGCAGTCCCTCGTTTCGAAGATGACCTTCCACACCAAAAAAGGATGAGTTCACAGGTGTTTCAATGAGGGACCTGACATTCTAGGTCCCGAACGACATACTGAAGGGTGGAAGATGCCTTTTAACGTGGGGTGGCAGATATAAAAGATCCCATGGCATTATTCAAAGAAGAGCTGGGGAGTTCTCCTGGTGTGTTGGCAACGTTTATCCCTCAAACAACATCACAAACAGATTATCTGCCTATTACCTCATTGTTATTTGTGGGTCCTTACTATGTTCAAATTGGCTGCTGTCTTTCCCTACAATACAACAGTGACTACAATTCCAAAGTAATTCATTGTCTGTGAAGCACATTGGGATCCCCTGAGGACATGAAAGATCCTATATAAATACAAGTTTGTTCTGTTAATGCTTCCACAACATTGCTGTTGTATCTATTTGAACTTTCTCTGCTGCGGTGAATACAGCTCTCATTTTTTTAAGTCTCTCATCAGAGCTATTCCCCTTATCCCTGGTATCACCTTAGTGAATATATCTTGAGAGCTTTTTTCCATGGTCCAGAACTGTAAACAATACTCCAACCGCAATGTAACCAATATCTTATACAGATTCATCTGCACCTCCATGCTTTTGTATTCAATGGGCTGAAGAGCAAAAATAGAATCTAATTTGCCAATTTTATGGATTTTACACCTTCAGTGCTACTTTTAATGATCCACGAACCTGTATCCCTAGATATTTCTTCCTCTACTCCATTGATAACTTTACTATTTGAAGTATATTTCTATTTTATTAATTTTCCCCAAAATGTACAGCATCACAGTTATCTGCAAATTGCAATTGCTATACATCGACCCACTCTCCTAACCTGTCGGTCTCCTGCATTTTTCCTCATGGTTTGCTGTGCTTCCTAATTTATCAGCAAGTTTTGATATTGCTTCTAAGTTCATGACCAGAACACATTTATTGTACAATAACTTGCTGGCGAGTGAAGATCCTCCACCTTATTGAATACTTGTAGAAAACCATCAATTCATTCTACCATTTCCCTTCATTTTCAACCAATCCATCACTTTTATTCTTTACAGTTCCAATATCTTCCCTAACCACTCATTATTAAAAATATTGTTGCCCATTTAAAACTGATCTGTTTTAAATGAGTGTGAGACTCAGCCAGAGACTGAATTCTGTGTTAACGGTGGCAACTTGCCAGTTACCTTCTGTGTAGCGTAACCTTCAGAGCATGTTGATGTTAACATAGCCTTACCTAAACATCTTCAAGGGGGGTGGTAACAACTTCAGTCTGGTACATTTCTCTTTGTAATTGCAACCGAAACATACAAAATGTAACCATTCTGGAAAGGATAATGTTGCAAGAGAACCTATTCATTTCAATGAAATTAGATTAATTGCATGTTAGTCTCGGCATAGAGTGAAAAGGGGCATGTTGGTTTTGTTCATCTCTAAAGACCTGATCTTCTCTGAAGTTTACAGTTCTGTATTGTTTGTTACACGCGGTTTAAAAAAAAAAGTACTTTCAAGAAACATTTTATTGTGTGGATAAATTACTGTGTGTGCTTAATCCAACATGTCAATACTACGTTCTGTAGATTTAAGATGTTTCTCTCTGAGCATTTATTTGAGGACCTTAAGTTTTTTTTTTCCACCAAGTTTGCGTGTAAATTGCATAGTGGGAATTGTGCCAATTAGAATAGGTGTATTGGGTTAATTTAAGAAATTGGGAACGGGAGAATTTTCTTGCCTTTACATATAGCTTCTTGAGCCAGTTTTTCGAATGGGAAAATTAGTGCGGGTTGTCTATGTTTCTATAAAGGGGTACTGAGGTGAATGATCAGCCATGATCTTATTGAATGGTGGTGCAGGCTCGAAGGGCTGAATGGCCTACTCCTGCACCTATTTTCTATGTTTGTCATTGCACATGGTGTGTTCTGGATTCTGGTTGGGTTGCTTGGGCGAGTGCAGTGAATGGATCAGAGATTCTTTCAACAAGAGGGGAAATTGGCCTGCTGGTGCAGTTCAAAACTAGCATTGGCAGCAAAGCTGAGGAGCAGGTCATCTGCCAACTCTTGGATTGGAGCGGGGGGGGGGGGGTGGGGGGAAAGTTAGAAAGACAGGTAGGTGGGGAGGGGGGAGAACTGAGAAAATTATGAAACAATAGCAGGAAAAACTAGATTTCTAGAGCTTGATGGTGCAGTCTCAGAAAATGTTCATTGGGATTGATCCAAGCTTAGCATCATTTAAAAGGACGGACCTATCCATATCTATATATCATCTATCAACCTTATTTTAAACTTTTGATTTGCACAGCCATTTACCTTTTTATATTCCTTCGATTTTATAGCTAAGCAGCAGAAGCAACTGTAAGTAATGTTCAATAAATACATTGATAGCATTTATTTAAAATTTGCAGTCAAATAAATCACCAGTGCCAAATTTCAAGCATAACATTGCATTAGCCATAGCTGCTCGTGCTGTCCTGAGAGCTTTCGAGTAAATGTGCTGGTCAGGAATTTAACCGCAAATGGTTCTCCATATTGGCAAAAATTGAAACTACGGAGATTATTAGCTTTATTACTGCTGCAGTGCATGTCATGGCTTGAAGAGGTGCTAGTGCTTCTAGTTCTGGTTTCTGTTGCAGCCGAATTTCACCCTCATTACAACTTGTATTAATCATTCCCTATTCTCTCTGCAATGTGTGTTGAAATCCTAAATTAGGTGGTTTCTTTTTATTTTGAAACAACTTTTTATGGCCAATTGCTGCATCATCTTTTCCACAGCATCCTCTCTGCCTGGTGTTTGAAGGTGGAGTGGGTAATGGAATTCTGCCCCAGTTTTAGAAATGCGATCTAAGTAAAACAAAAGTAAATCAAATGTCAAATGGAATCCAGAAGGCCAATGATGAATAGTGCAGATTGAAAGGTTAGTTTGGCTTTATGGAGATTGCCACAAATTTTGCCAAACTTTATTTCATTGCTGTTTGTGAAACCTTGCTGTGCGCAAATTGGCAGCCGCATTCCTACATTTCAACAGTCGCTACACTTTGCTGTACCTCATTGGCTGTAAAGCAGTTTAGGATGGCCAGAGGTCATGAAAGGCGCTATATAAATGCAAGTTCATTCTTTCTTTAACTTTTAAAGGAGAAGGAATGTCTGGGGAGTCTAATTTGTTCCAAGTATTCACATATATATATTTTTTAAATTCTGTTTGTAATTTTTATAAAAAGGTCAGTTTTATTACCTGCACAAAGCCTCAGAGATGGGTCTTCCCTCCTATTGAGCTGCGCTGGTGATATCATCAATGGCAACTGCCCTGGAAAGGTTCCATAATAAACAGTGTGTGACCTGAGAACTACTTTGGAACAATAGAATCCAGGAAGCATGCTTGGGCTGTATTGGAATATTCACCTGTAAATACATATTACATACGGATATAAAAAATAAGCTGGCTGTTCGGTCCTTTTTGCTACCTTGCATAGGAAAACTAGGCACCTGTTTTCAAACTTTGTTTCCCTGCATTGAAAGTGCTAAGCAGTAACAACAACGTGCATTTATATAGTACCTTTAACATGGAAAACCGCTTCACTGAGATGCAAGGACAAAATGGATGCTGAGCCAAAGTGGGAGCTATTGGGAGGGGCAACCAAAAACTTGGTCAAAGAGGTGGTGAAGAGTCGGAGTGTTTTAGGGAGAGAATGCCAATGCGGGGCCTCGACAGCTGAGCCATTGTGGCCAATGGAGGGCAGATGGGATGGGGGCCTTCATAAGAAACCAGAATCAGAGAAATGGAGTTCTCTGGTAGGTTTGGTGTGGGGTGGTTTAGGGGAAGATTGCAGAGCTGAAGGAGGTTACAGAGAAATGGAGGGCGAGGCAGGGAAGGATTTAAATAAAGGGATGATTTTGAGGCGTTGGGGACCAGGATATTTCAGTGAGGACCGGTGGTGGGCGAGCTGGACTATCTCTAATAAAAATCTTATGTCTGTGCCACTTGACTTCCTGTTGTTACCTTTCGTTTTTAGTGTCAACCTTTTTGAGCATCATCACTGGCGGTCGTGTGTAATTACAGCGTGGGAAATTTACATAGGTAGTTTCCATTATAAATGTGGGCATAGGAATTTATCATGGAAATATAGAAAAATAAAGACACCGTTACATTTCAAAATGGGGATTAAATTATGTTAACATTCCCGGGTCCAATTATAACCTGCCAGGCACAGTTTCACCCAAAGTCTACACTTGATCTTAATTTCCTTTACAAAATGCTACTGATCTACTAAAAATGATTAATATCCTGTTCGTTGGATAGCATATTTTTTCTGTGGTTAGCAAAAACTTTGCTAGTAAGGGTGATGGTCGACAAATTTGTCTTTGTGTTACCAAAGCTATTTTGAATAAAATTTTTGTTAATTTCTGTGCTAATCTGGGAGAAGATTTAGGATGCTGCAATTTCATTTGGAATCCTTGGGACTGGGTAGTTTGAAAAATCAACCAACGTTCTGGTCCTGACAAAAATCTAGTGATTACTTCAGGAAAGGGATAATTTGTGGCTTTGTGATTGAATAGTGTCAGCCTGGCTAAGTGGATAGCACTCTTGATGATGAGTCTGAACACGTGGGTTGAAACCCCACTCCAAGGACCCAAGTTTTGGGCTGCGCCTAGAACGGTGCAGCCACGACCTGGACGCCATTTTTCGCGCCCGAAAGTGCGCCTAAAAAATACGTGCAGATTCTCGGGCTCCCTGCAGGTCCTTTGCAGCTCTGCGCAGCGCAGCACGAGCTGTGGGAGGCGGAGACAGGTCCCTGCGCTGAAATCAGTGCCAGGACCTCTGCACAGGTGCGCTACAGTGGGCGCGCATGTGCAGCAGCTCCAGGCGCCCGAACTGTGGGAGGGGACTGAAGCACGCATCCCCAAGCCCTGGCTGAATGGCCTCAGTAGGGCTGCGAGGATCAGGCAGCACCTCCCTCGTCCAGCTCCTGCTCTGGCTCCAGCTGGCGCGCTCAACCCACCCCCCAGCTCCTGCTCTGACCCCTCACCCCCGTTCCGCTCCCCGCCCCCCCTGCTCCTCCAGGTCCCGTTCTGCCCGCTCCGACCGCCCGACTCGCCCCTTCTTTCCCCCTCCTCGCCCCTTCTTTCCCCCTCCTCGCCCCTTCTTTCCCCCTCCTCGCCCCTTCTTTCCCCCTCCTCGCCCCTTCTTTCCCCCTCCTCGCCCCTTCTTTCCCCCTCCTCGCCCCTTCTTTCCCCCTCCTCGCCCCTTCTTTCCCCCTCCTCGCCCCTTCTTTCCCCCTCCTCGCCCCTTCTTTCCCCCTCCTCGCCCCTTCTTTCCCCCTCCTCGCCCCTTCTTTCCCCCTCCTCGCCCCTTCTTTCCCCCTCCTCGCCCCTTCTTTCCCCCTCCTCGCCCCTTCTTTCCCCCTCCTCGCCCCTTCTTTCCCCCTCCTCGCCCCTTCTTTCCCCCTCCTCGCCCCTTCTTTCCCCCTCCTCGCCCCTTCTTTCCCCCTCCTCGCCCCTTCTTTCCCCCTCCTCGCCCCTTCTTTCCCCCTCCTCGCCCCTTCTTTCCCCCTCCTCGCCCCTTCTTTCCCCCTCCTCGCCCCTTCTTTCCCCCTCCTCGCCCCTTCTTTCCCCCTCCTCGCCCCTTCTTTCCCCCTCCTCGCCCCTTCTTTCCCCCTCCTCGCCCCTTCTTTCCCCCTCCTCGCCCCTTCTTTCCCCCTCCTCGCCCCTTCTTTCCCCCTCCTCGCCCCTTCTTTCCCCCTCCTCGCCCCTTCTTTCCCCCTCCTCGCCCCTTCTTTCCCCCTCCTCGCCCCTTCTTTCCCCCTCCTCGCCCCTTCTTTCCCCCTCCTCGCCCCTTCTTTCCCCCTCCTCGCCCCTTCTTTCCCCCTCCTCGCCCCTTCTTTCCCCCTCCTCGCCCCTTCTTTCCCCCTCCTCGCCCCTTCTTTCCCCCTCCTCGCCCCTTCTTTCCCCCTCCTCGCCCCTTCTTTCCCCCTCCTCGCCCCTTCTTTCCCCCTCCTCGCCCCTTCTTTCCCCCTCCTCGCCCCTTCTTTCCCCCTCCTCGCCCCTTCTTTCCCCCTCCTCGCCCCTTCTTTCCCCCTCCTCGCCCCTTCTTTCCCCCTCCTCGCCCCTTCTTTCCCCCTCCTCGCCCCTTCTTTCCCCCTCCTCGCCCCTTCTTTCCCCCTCCTCGCCCCTTCTTTCCCCCTCCTCGCCCCTTCTTTCCCCCTCCTCGCCCCTTCTTTCCCCCTCCTCGCCCCTTCTTTCCCCCTCCTCGCCCCTTCTTTCCCCCTCCTCGCCCCTTCTTTCCCCCTCCTCGCCCCTTCTTTCCCCCTCCTCGCCCCTTCTTTCCCCCTCCTCGCCCCTTCTTTCCCCCTCCTCGCCCCTTCTTTCCCCCTCCTCGCCCCTTCTTTCCCCCTCCTCGCCCCTTCTTTCCCCCTCCTCGCCCCTTCTTTCCCCCTCCTCGCCCCTTCTTTCCCCCTCCTCGCCCCTTCTTTCCCCCTCCTCGCCCCTTCTTTCCCCCTCCTCGCCCCTTCTTTCCCCCTCCTCGCCCCTTCTTTCCCCCTCCTCGCCCCTTCTTTCCCCCTCCTCGCCCCTTCTTTCCCCCTCCTCGCCCCTTCTTTCCCCCTCCTCGCCCCTTCTTTCCCCCTCCTCGCCCCTTCTTTCCCCCTCCTCGCCCCTTCTTTCCCCCTCCTCGCCCCTTCTTTCCCCCTCCTCGCCCCTTCTTTCCCCCTCCTCGCCCCTTCTTTCCCCCTCCTCGCCCCTTCTTTCCCCCTCCTCGCCCCTTCTTTCCCCCTCCTCGCCCCTTCTTTCCCCCTCCTCGCCCCTTCTTTCCCCCTCCTCGCCCCTTCTTTCCCCCTCCTCGCCCCTTCTTTCCCCCTCCTCGCCCCTTCTTTCCCCCTCCTCGCCCCTTCTTTCCCCCTCCTCGCCCCTTCTTTCCCCCTCCTCGCCCCTTCTTTCCCCCTCCTCGCCCCTTCTTTCCCCCTCCTCGCCCCTTCTTTCCCCCTCCTCGCCCCTTCTTTCCCCCTCCTCGCCCCTTCTTTCCCCCTCCTCGCCCCTTCTTTCCCCCTCCTCGCCCCTTCTTTCCCCCTCCTCGCCCCTTCTTTCCCCCTCCTCGCCCCTTCTTTCCCCCTCCTCGCCCCTTCTTTCCCCCTCCTCGCCCCTTCTTTCCCCCTCCTCGCCCCTTCTTTCCCCCTCCTCGCCCCTTCTTTCCCCCTCCTCGCCCCTTCTTTCCCCCTCCTCGCCCCTTCTTTCCCCCTCCTCGCCCCTTCTTTCCCCCTCCTCGCCCCTTCTTTCCCCCTCCTCGCCCCTTCTTTCCCCCTCCTCGCCCCTTCTTTCCCCCTCCTCGCCCCTTCTTTCCCCCTCCTCGCCCCTTCTTTCCCCCTCCTCGCCCCTTCTTTCCCCCTCCTCGCCCCTTCTTTCCCCCTCCTCGCCCCTTCTTTCCCCCTCCTCGCCCCTTCTTTCCCCCTCCTCGCCCCTTCTTTCCCCCTCCTCGCCCCTTCTTTCCCCCTCCTCGCCCCTTCTTTCCCCCTCCTCGCCCCTTCTTTCCCCCTCCTCGCCCCTTCTTTCCCCCTCCTCGCCCCTTCTTTCCCCCTCCTCGCCCCTTCTTTCCCCCTCCTCGCCCCTTCTTTCCCCCTCCTCGCCCCTTCTTTCCCCCTCCTCGCCCCTTCTTTCCCCCTCCTCGCCCCTTCTTTCCCCCTCCTCGCCCCTTCTTTCCCCCTCCTCGCCCCTTCTTTCCCCCTCCTCGCCCCTTCTTTCCCCCTCCTCGCCCCTTCTTTCCCCCTCCTCGCCCCTTCTTTCCCCCTCCTCGCCCCTTCTTTCCCCCTCTTTTTATTTGTAAAAGTGAAGTGTTTATTGTTTGTGAACTTCCCTCCCCCCCCCCCCCCACCCCATCCCTACGCCTGATTTCGAAGTGCAGGCAAAGTTTTTCTGAGCGTACAAAAATCTACACTTACTCCATTCTAAGTTAGTTTTCATTGCCTAAACTTTCAAAACGGGCTGGACACGCCCCCTTTTGAAAAAAAAATCGGTTCCAAACTGAAACTGTTCTAACTGACTAGAACTGGAGCAAACTAAATGCCGAGAATTGCAATTTCTAAGATACTCCATTCTAAACCAGTTCCTCCAAAAAAACAAGAGCAACTCAGGCTGAAACTTGGCCCCCATGACACCAGTGCATAATCTATGCTGGCAGTCCAGTGCATACTGAGGGAATGCTGCATTGTTGGAGATGATCATAGAATCATAAAATCATAGACATTTACAGCACGGAAGGAGGCCATTTTGGGCGAGTGTGTCCGTGCCGGCCGATAAAGAGCTATCGAGCTTAATCCCACTTTCCAGCTCTTGGTCTGTAGCCTTGTAGGTTACAGCACTTCAAGTGACTTTTTAAATGTGGTGAGGGTTTCTGGGCCCAAATTTCCCCAAGTGTTGTCCCGTTTTTTTTTTGAGTAAGTAGCTTTATTTTGGTGTAACTTAAAAAAATCGCAAATTTCCCAATTTAACTTGCTCCAATGTAAGTCAGTTAGTTAGGTTTTTTTCTAGTTTAGTTTGTTCTCTTCAAAAGGGGGCGTGACAAGCCACTTACACCTCTTCTGCCATAGAAGCAAATTTGGCCAGCTGAAAGTTACTCCAAACTAACTTAGGCCAGTATATGTGGCCACTTTTGTAGGCGCAGAAAAACTTTGCCTACATTTAAGAAATCAGCGCAGGTAGCCAGAGATACGGGGGTGGGGGGGGCGCGGCGGTGGGTGTGAGTTAGAGGATTCCAAAGCTCTAAAGACCTTCTCAACATCAGCACAACATTACAACAGCTTCAGCACAACATCACGACAAATAAATGAAAGATAAATCAGCTACAGAAAATAGAACAGTCCTACTTTGCCGACTGCAGAACGCACCGGCTAGCTCTCCTGCCAGGGCTAGGGGTGAGGGATTTTTACTTTTTACAGTTACCCTAAATGTTGCGTGGTCCTAATGGAGGATGATTCAGTTTTGATGCAAAATATCTTTTATTGTAAATTTTACAGTGCACTTCAAGACCAACAGCAACAACAGCCACAACAGGAAAGAAAGTCTGCACCTATCCCTCACCCACATCTCTGGGAAAGTGCACTTCTTTATAGGGTCAGTGATGGTGGTGGGGGGGTTGGGGGCCCAGCTTGGGTCTGACCGGTGGCTGGTGCGTGGAGTGAAGTGGGAGTGGCATTTGAGTCTCCGGCCTTTGTGCCCTTATTACAGAAGCAAGCTCCCACATGGCATCTGTTATAGTCTGCACATCCTGTGAAATGCCCGCCCTGACTTTCCATCTTAGTGCAGAGATTTCACCCCATCACGCACCCCACTGAAGGCCGCCACGAGTGATCTTGTGAGGCCATTGGTCTCCTCACCCAATGAAACAACCTGATTAACTTCTGTTGAGGGCTGCCACTCAGGAGAGATTGGTCGGCTTCTCCTTCCCCTCGCCGTGGGTCTGCCTAGTGGCACCCATCCAGTGCGAGGCACAGGCTGGGACGGTGGGGGACTGGGTGTCCCAAGATGCATTTCCCAATCGCCACTCGGATCCGGGACCTCGGAAGGTGTGAACCCATGGAAGGTTGCCGAGGTGCTAATGGAGGGTTCTGGCAGTGTGATGCCCTGTGATATGTCATGATCGATATCGCTGTCAGCATTCTCCTGAGCACACATTTTCATGGACCCTCCCCCCCCCCCCCCCCCCACCTTGGTCTGGAGCGCATGCATCTGGATTCTCAGGATCTTAACCAACATCCTGCCATGTCTTCTGCAAAAGACAACACAACAGTCAAATGATTAGCATAGGAGGGGGCAGGATGGCTGCCATGTGTAGTCTCACGTGTAGCAGGCCAGTCAGCAGGTTGATTTTGAAGGGCCACTATGCATTTTAATGACTCACCCTCACCCTCGCGTGTGGGTCCAGCTTGTGCAGAGCTGATTCTTTTTCTGCCGGTGCGAATCAGCAAGGCCGCAGCCCTCTGTTCCGGGGTGTCAGTTGGTGCAGATTTGGCAGACCTCCTCCTGTTCTAGTTCTCTCCCTCTTGTGGGCCAATTTCTTCTGCAACGATGAAAATATTAATTGTCAGACACGGTGCGCTTCTGATAGGTAAGACACATACAAATGCTCACATTTTCCACTGCAATTCAATTTAAAGATGAAGATATTACTTACACTCACTACTTGACCAACATCCTGCCATTTCTTCTTGCACTAGCTTCCAGATCTTGCGGTGTTGACCCCAGCGGAGAATTCTTCTGCAACGAGGTTCCATCTTTTTCTCATTCCCTTGGATGAGACCTTTAATGGACCACTCTTGCTGATATCCAGCTCCAGCCATTTCTCCTCAATTAGTCACTAATTTCTCCACTTCCTCATGGAGGAAATTCTTGGTTCATCTTGCACGTTCTTGCGCCATTCGTCTATTGGACTCAAATGCAGATAATGTTCAAAGATCACACTTACACCTCTCTTACACCTATCCAGCACTCCTTTCCACTCCCTCAGCCACACAAAAATCAATATTCAGACCTCCCCTTTATATATGCTCCATAACCAATTATTCTGAGGATGCTCTCCCTTTAATTGGCCGATTGCCAAGCGTCCTGTTGCACTGCGCATGCGCACAAACTGAACCGCCCATTACACATGCACGCACGCTCAAACGGTCATGCGTGCCCCTGCTGGCACTACACAACACGCTGGGCCCAAGCTCTGCCCCCCTGCTGGCCGCGCTGAGCAAGCTCGGCCGAAGCTCCGCCCGCCCCCGCTCCTCCCAGGCTCTGCTGCGCGACGCCGATGGATCCGGACGACGAGGGAGCGGCCAAATTCATAGGTAGAATTTTGGCGCTTTTTCCCCCCCAGCGCACCACATCGAAATACGCCGCTCTAAGCGGCTGGGGAAATTTGGGGCCTCTGTTTCTACCACCTTTTCAGGCAGTGAGTTCCAGACCCCCACCACCCTCTGGGTCAAAAGATTTCCTCACAAATCCCCTCTCAACTTCCTACCAATTACTTTAAATCTATGCCCCCTGGTTGTTGACTTCTCTGCTGAGGGAAATGGGTCCTTCCTATTCACCCTATCTATGCCCCTCATGACTTTCTACAAATTATATTCTTATGATGAGACTTTATGCTGTTCCGGTGGATGTTAAAGATGCCCTGACTCTATTTGAAGAAGAGTAAGGAGTTAGTCTGCTGTTCTGACCAACGTTCCTCTCTCAACCAGCGCTACCAATGCTCATTTATCTCATTGCTGTTTGTGGGAACTTGGCTGTGTGTATTTGGCTACCCATTTATTTGCATAGTAACCGTTATTGCAATGAATCATCATTGTATGCAAAACGATTTGGAATATTTCTGGGCGATGTGATAAAGCACTATATAAATATTAGTTTTTTTGTATATGTTTCAACACTTGCTATCTAGATTCACATGAAGAATGACCAACTGTGGAACTGTACCCAAGTATGTGTCTGCACCTTCAATAGAAAGGTGGATGTTTTACAAAAGAAAATGCTGAGTAGCCATTTGTCATAATTGTGATTATCAATCAAAAATGGCTTAATGAAAATATAGTAGACCTAAGGTTTTATTATTGAAATTGCCTTCACCGGAAAACTTTGCCATTTGATCCGTGCAATATTATAAATTTCACAGTAATACAGAGCCACTTAATTGAATTGCCTTTTACATATGGTAAAATAGAGAAATAAGATAAATATTCTATACTAATGGTTCCGATATTGCAGTTTTGAACAGTTCGTCCGTAAACTGTCGACAAGAGCATGGAAATGAGCATGTTTAGGTTAATACGGTATTGCAAATACTTAGACACAGTGATGCTGAAATAAACTCCAGTATCATCTGGCATTTGGATGAGTAAATAACTCATTTACTTGGGTATTACATTTTGACTACCTTGGTGTTTATTTTCTCCACCTTTTTCTCCCTGACCTGTCGGTGACCTTTTTTTGTGGTATGCATTACCTTCACTTGTGTTGTAAAGTTTACATTTTAACATTGTATAAATAACAACCTGATTTTGTTGAGCAATGTTTGTACCATTGGGTTTCTTCTGTAATAACAGAATGGTGGCGTCTGTGTTCATGTTCACATGTTTGTCGTTCCAGTATCCATGTACTCCATAACTGGCAGCTTCGTGTTTACAGACTGCTTGGAGTCTGTCTTTTCATTTGACACTGTTGGGATTTTTAGTTGTTTTTGTCTCAGTCAGTGGAATATTGTAACTATTTTTAACCTCCTGTGTCATTGCATAGCATAATGCTTGAGTATAGTATACAGGTTGAGACCCCCCAGTCCAGAGCCCTGACATGAACAAACTGAAGTCCTTCCGTCCTTCCTCGCTACCGACTCCCGCAATCGCTGGCCTGACCCCGCGACCAACCGTTTCTCTCTCTTCCGCCCCCCCATGATCTCTCTGCTGCACTCCCAGCCCCAAGCCAGCCAGCCCCTACATCCCCTTGCTCAGTACCTGTGTTATCCAATTTAACGTGACCACCCCTCGTCCGGAAAAATCCCTTATCCAGAACAGGCCAGGTCCCGAGGGTTCCGGATAAGAGATGTAAACCAGAGATTGATTGATTACAGATTGCAGAGAACAAGGACCAAGTTTGTTTTCGCTGAAACATTTGGTCAATAACATATTGCAACAGTTGATCTGCAACATTTTATTGTGCACCTCTTCCTGTGTGGTTCAGAGGCATTTTGCTTTTTTTAAAAAAAAGTATTTTTATCTTTTGAATCTTTCATTTATAATGCATTGTGTTTGAGATGTCCATGCTGGGTACAGTTCATCTCAGGCTGGTGGATTTGTTGTTGGTCTTTTTAAAAAAAAATCTTAAATGATTTATTCAGTTGATCACGTGGTAATGTTCCACAGATTGGATTGCTTTTTACTTTAAATTTTTGATGTGTACCGCTAGTAGAAAGGAACAGTGCAGTAATGTATGTTCATCTATTTATAACCTGCCTTCGTAACAAGGTAAAGAGTGGCATCAGTCAATACCTAAAGGAATTCACGTACAAAATGTGGAATAGCGTTCTTCAAACATTGAAAGGTCAAAGCCAGAGGAAAGATAATGGAACATCCTATTGTGATCTGTCTGAGCTTCATGCACAGCTTCTGAGCCTGAAAGAGTAGTATATAGGACCTTGTCATGTGTCTCAGACACATTAAAGTACCACATATAGAATGCACTCATTTGAAGCACAATAACTGTTATAAGAAACATAAGAATTAGGAGCAGGACCTAAGATCATGGCTGATCTTCGACCTCAACTCCCCTTTCCTACCCGATCCTCATATCTTTTAATTCCCCATGAGTCCAGAAAACTATTGATCTCAGTCTTAAATATTCTCAACGACTGAGCATTCACAGCCCTTTAGAGTAGAGAATTCCAAAGATACACAAGTCTCAGTGAAGAATTTTCTCCTCATCTCAGTCCTAAATGGTCGGTCCTTCATCCTGAGACTGTGACCATCCTCGTTCTAGACTCTCCAACTAGGTGGAAACAGCCTCTCAACATTTACTCTGTCAAGCCACCTCAGAATCTTGTATGTTTCAATGAGATCACCTTTCATTCTTCTTAACTCCAGTGTATAGGCCCACTCTACTCAATCTCTCCTCATAGACAGCCCTCCGATCCAAGGAATCAATCCAGTGAACCTTAGGTATGGGGACCAAATCTGTGCACCATACTGCAGGTATGGTCCTGCCATTAAGACAAGACGTACCTTTTTAAAGGGGACAAATCTCTCAAACTACGCAGGAGCCAATGCTTCGAACATAGCCTAGATAAGGACTTGGGAAAGAATAGCAAGCAACAAGACAAAGACAACTCTATGCAGAGGGGACAGTACCCTGAAGTCGCCATCATCAACAGCAACTTGCATTTATATAGTGCCTTTAACGTTGTGAAACGTCCCAAGGCAGTGGAATTTGTGAAAAGAAATATACTCCTGATCTCATGAACATTCTGGATGTCTTGCAAGCTAACCATCAAAGAGTTAATTAACAAAAACAAATAAGAGAAAGCAGGAAAGTCCTGATTTGGCCATTAGACTTTTTTTTTAATACAGTGACTATTTGTCCTAACTCGCACTTCTCCACATGCGTCTCCTGAAGCATGTGCAGAAGTAAGTTAGGACAAATAGTCTCCAACTCTGTGTCGTCCCCCCCTGCCCAGCGTAATTTACACTAACCCTTTTCTGCGCATGTGTTGGAACTGGCCCTGAACACCACGTTACCTGCTGAGCTCCTGGCCCCCTTGCTGCCCGCTGAACCCCAAGTCGGGAGTGGGAGCATTGAGCTGGGGTGGAGGGGGAGGGGGGCGGGGGGGGGGAAGAGACACAGAGGGTATGAGAGACTGTTTGGGGGAGGGGTTGAGAGAGAGAGCCTGGTTGGGGGTGAGAGAGAGGGGGGCTGGAGGGTGGAGAAAGAGAGAGACCTGGTTTGGTGGGGGGTGGGGGGAAAGAGGGACCTAGTTTGGCGGGAGGGGAGAAAAGAGAGCTTGGTTGTGGGGGGGAGAGGGAGAGCCAGGTTAAGCGGGGAAGGGGGAGTGAAGAGAGAGAGAGCCTATTTGAGGGGGAGAAAGAGCCTGGGTGGGGGGGGGAGGGGAGGGGAGGGGGAGGAGAGAGAGCGCCTGGTTTGTGGGGTGGGGGGCGAAGAGAGAGGTAACTCGGGGAAGACAAATCATGTTATTCCAACCCCCTTTACACCCACACCCAATATCGTTGGAGTGGATGAAATCCAGAAGTCACGACACTGACACTTCATACCTAATAAACCTCTTAATAATCCGCACACAATGCCCCATCTATGGGTGGGGGGAATAAGGTCCCCTTGCGCTTCAGTAAGGAATTTAGGCTGAGGGAGGGATGCACTTGCGCTGGGGTAAGGAGGGACTTCGGCTGGGGGAGGGGTGTATCCTTTCTGACTTCTGAAGTCCAAACGGATCATGTTACAATGTGCAAAGTTAGGTTGGGTGGTTCCATTTACACATTCCAGAGAAACTTCAGGGTGTGGCTTATCCTCCAAGGGGACCAATCAGCAATAGGTCACGTGATGATGGAGAGCCAATCAGAGAAACGGCTGCAATTCAATTAACGCGCAGTTTTGTTAAACATTTGAGACTCGACTTGTAATGCTATTTTTATTTGTCACATATGAGAGTGTTTTCACATTCTGCAGCTTTTTGTACCTGTTAATTGTGAGGGTCCAGTTTTGTGGTGTAGAAACATAGAAAATAGGTGTAGGATTAGGCCATTCGGCCCTTCGAGCCTGCACCACCATTCAGTATGATCATGGCTGATCATGCAACTTCACAACTCCATTCCTGCTTTCTCTCCATACCCCTTGATCCCTTCAGCCGTAAGGGCCACATCTAACTCCCTTTTGAATATATCTAATGAACTGGCCTCAACAACTTTCTGTGGTAGAGAATTCCACAGGTTCACAATTCTCTGAGTGAAGAAGTTTCTTCTCATCTCGGTCCTAAATGGCTTATCCCTTATCCTTAGACTGTGACCCCTGGTTCTGGACTTCCCCAACATCGGGAACATTCTTCCTGCATCTAACCTGTCCAATCCCGTCAGAATTTTATATGTTTCTATGAGATTCCCCCTCATTCATCTAAATTCCAGTGAATATAAGCCTAGTCGATCCAGTCTTTCTTCATATGTCAGTCCTGCCATCCCGGGAATCAGTCTGGTGAACCTTCGCTGCATTCCCTCAATAGCAAGAATGTCCTTCCTCAGATTACCAGACCAAAACTGCACACAATTCTCAAGGTGTGGTCTCACCAAGGCCCTGTACAACTGCAGTAAGACCTCACTGCTCCTATATTCAAATCCCCTCGCTATGAAGGCCAGCATGCCATTTGCTTTCTTTACTGCTTGCTGTACCTGCATGCCTACCTTCAATGACTGATGTTCAGCAATGAACTCATTGAATGGCGGTGCAGGCTAGAAGGGCCGAATGGCCTACTCCTGCACCTATTTTCTATGTTTTTTTTTCTATGTTTTACCATGACACCCAGGTCTCGTTGCACCTCCCCTTTTACTTTTCTGTCACCATTCAGATAATCTGCCTTCCTGTTTTTGCCACCAAAGTGGATAACCTCATACTTATCCACATTATTTTGCATCTGCCATGCATTTGCCCATTCACCTAATCTGTCCAAGTCACCCTGCAGCCTCCTAACATCCTTCTCGCAGCTCGCACTGCCACCCAGCTTACTGCCATCTGCAAACTTGGAGATATTACACTCAATTCCTTCGTCTAAATCATTGATGTATATTGTAAATAGTTGGGGTTCCAGCACTGAACCCTGCGGCACCCCACTAGTCACTGCCATTCTGAAAAAGTAAGTTTATTCCCACTCTTTGCTTCCTGTCTGCCAACCAGTTCTCTATCCTCGTCAATACATTACCCCCAATACCATGTGCTTTGATTTCGCACACTAATCTCCTGTGTGGGACCTTGTCAAAAGCCTTTTGAAAGTCCAAATACACCACATCCACTGGTTCTCCCTTGTCCACTCTACTAGTTACATCCTCAAAAAATTCTAGAAGATTCGCCAAGCATGATTTCCCTTTCATAACTCTATGCTGACTTGGACCGATCCTGTCACTGCTTTCCAAATGCGCTGCTATTACATCTTTAATAATTGATTCCAGCATTTTCCCCACCACCAATGTCAGGCTAACCGGTCTATAATTCCCCGTTTTCTCTCACCCTCCTTTTTTTTAAAAATGGGGTTACATTAACTATCCCAGAGTTCATGGAATGTTGGAAAATGACCACCAATGCATCTACTATTTCTTGGGCCACTTCCTTAAGTACTCTTGGATGCAGACTATCAGGCCCTGGGCATTTATCGGCCTTCAGTCCCATCAATTTCCCTAACACCATTTCCTGAATGATTAGGATTTCCCTCAGTTCCCCCTTCTAGCTGGACCCTCGGTCCTAGTATTTTCGGGAGGTTATTCGTGTCTTCCTTAGTGAAGACAGAACCAAAGTATTTGTTCAATTGGTCTGCCATTTCTTTGTTCCCCATTATGAATTCACCTGATTCTGACTGCAAGGGACCTACATTAGTCTTCACTAATCTTTTTCTCTTCACATATCTATAGAAGCTTTGGCAGTCAGTTTTTATGTTCCCTGCAAGCTTCCTCTCGGACTCTATTTTCCCCCCTCCAAATTAAACCCTTACTCCTCTGCTGAATTCTAAATTTCTCAGATTTGCTGCTTTTTCTGGCCAATATATATGCCTCTTCCTTGGATTTAACACTTTCCCTAATTTTCCTTGTTAGCCACGGTTGAGCCACCACCTCTTTTTTTAAATTCTTATGCCACACGGGGATGTACAATTGTTGTAGTTCAGCCATGTGATATTTAAATGTCTGCTATAGCCTATCCACCGTCAACCCTTTAAGTATCACTTTCCAGTCTATCCTAGCCAATTCACGTCTCTTACTGTCGAAGTTTCCTTTCTTTAAGTTCAGGACCCTAGTCTCTGAATTGACTTCATTCTTTGTGTAGTTTCACTTTCTATAATAACTTACTCGCATTTGTGAGCTTTCAATTTCTCTTCTGGAAGCTGCGATGGCTGTTGTGCTATGATTCATGGGCCCCAGTCTCCTCTGACCCCTCCCACAAAAAGGCTGTTATTCTTGTACAATCCCAGGCAGGGAGTGTCTGCAGGCTATTTGATTATAAAGGTTATTTCAGCTGAGCCTGGTTCTGTCCTTGCCTGAAGTGCACAAAGCCTTACTTTCCAGAGGGAGCACTGTTTGGCAATTGGGAGTGGGAAGGCTGAGTCACCCTCAACCCCCATGCAAAGTGCATCACAGCTTAGACCAATCCTGTCCTGTGTCCACATAAGCAGTTTCCAGTGGAGATCAGGAGCAGGAGTATTTCTCCACCCCCTCACCTCCTTTCCAAACCCACCAGTTTTTGGGGCCAATTTAGTCCTTCAACTGCTGCCCTGGCCCAGATCAGATAACCTTTTATAGACTGGGAATTGAACCATGGGTTCTTCTGACACACATAGCGTAGTGCTACATTAGTCAGTGCCTTTTACTCGATGTACCATTGGGGTAGCAGAAATTAAAAGGAGTAGCACGGTGAAATGGCTGATAGCAGATGTTTTTCACACGTTGAGTAGCCTTTCTTTGCTATGCTGTTGTGCAGAGGCACTGAGGTGGAAAGCAAGTGTTTTATTTAAAAGGTAGAGAAAACAGGAGGAAAGCTTTTAGAAACTGGCCACTGGTTATTCTTTTGCTTATGTAAGTAACTACTTTTTACTAGAAATGATCATACTGTTGCATTTGATTTTTACAGTTAAGAAATTCTTTCCATATCTCGGACACGTTATCGAGCAAGACTTGAGATCTGGGTCAAATGAAATTGAAATGTTGGATGAACTAAAAATAGTTAATATACTAAATGATTACTTCCTAGCCGTATCCACTAGAGAAAACACAAGCACTATGCCACCTATTGTAGGAATTTCTACAACTACACTGAGACGTTGGCATCGCTTATCTAAAGATCCTCGACAGCCTAAAGGTTTAAACCCAAAAAGCCCTCGTGATCTATGGTGTACTTGCCTCACTGAGACAGAGGGTGAAATGTATAAAGTGCTGATGGTTACTGAGGGAATTCATGAATAATGGCGACATCCCACTGGTCTGGAAACAAGCCAATATCATGGCCTGGATGCAGACGCAATCTGGGTGCAAAACAACACGATGCAGCCCAAAAAATTACAGAATTTTGGGCCTAAATGAGTTGTGCGTGGAACTATAAAATGCCAAAATCTCATCTCTTTTTTGCAATTGTCTGTCAATCCCTCTGCCTGAAATCATCTCTGCCCATATTAATGGCCTCACCCCCAAGTTCCCGAGCCCCATATAATCAAAGAATGATGAAGCACAGGAGCTGGCCAATTGTACCTCTACCGGCTCTTTGGTGGAGCTATCCAATTAGTCCCACTGCCCTGCTCTTTCCCCATAGCCCTGTAATTTTTTCCACTTCCAGTATTTATCCAATTCCCTTTTGAAAGTTACTATTGAATCTGCTTCCATCACCCTTTCAGGCAACGTGTTCCAGATCACAACTCATTGTGTAAATTTCCCCTCTAACCTCAAGTTGCCTGTTTTGCCAATCACCTTAAATCTGGTTACCGACCCTTCTGCCACTGGAAACAGTTTCTCATTTACTGTATCAAAACCCTTCATGGTTTTGAGCATCTACAAATCTCCTCTTGACCTTCTCTGCTCTGAGTTTATTGCAATGGCACTTGATCACAAGCTCTCTTCAAATTATGACCAGATTTTCAAGTCATTAGTAATCATTTCTCTGGCGTTTTATTGCAAATTTTTTGTTTTTTAAAAAAAAAAAATCCTCCAGAGACCTGCTCTGTATTTTCTGTTTCTTTGAATGCATTTTTATGGCAGTGGTATAAGTCACATAAAAAAAAAAATGAAAAGCTTTCCCAGATTGCAGGATCTTAAACATTCAGGCTTGGGCTGATAAGTGGCAAGTAAATTCGTGCCACACAAGTTCCGAGCAATGACTATCTGCAACAAGCGCGAGTCTAACCACCACCCCATGACATTCAACGGCATTACCATCGCCGAATCCCACACTTAGATCTCTTAATTTCCAATGAAATACGAACTCCGATTGTAGTTTTAATTTCTTTATTTTGGCAGACAGCAGTAACAAGCTCTTGGCTTTAAGCCAGGTCTTTGTCCTTCTGAGACCACATGGTCAAAATGGCTGTACTTATACCTGGATCAATTTACAGAAAAGAACTCGCCTTCTTTGACCTTATTGGCTCAATTAATAGTCTTTTCACCTTTTAATTGGCTCGCTACCCAAAGTCCTAAAATGTCAAGTTGATTGATGACTTAATGCAACATGCTGAACTGCACATAGCAGCCTTGACTTGGGGGTCTGTGAATTTTCACAGTCTGTCTAAATGCAGCCTGTTTGAATTCTCTATCAATCCCCCCTTTTATTCTTTCACAAACTGAATCATAAAACATCAGGTATCACTGGTTAAACATTCTACAAAATAATTTCATACATGTTAATATAGTTTCCTTCTAAAATTTGTTGATGTGTTTCGCCACATGTCCGGACTAGTAGCTGTTAGACAAATTTACACCAACTCGAGTTCCATCGTGGCCACAATGGAAGTCTGGTTTTAGTAGGTTAATTAACTTTATTCCAATTTAATCCAAATCAATATCTTAGTTCAACCAGTAAACAACCTTCCCTTAAGCATAACATACCCCTGTGCCACGTACAGACGGTCTGCTGGGACCTGCAAGGTGTCTCACCTGCGGGACAGCAGCTACAGCGCCTGGTCGCAACAACATTTAATCAACATAAACAAACAATATAAAATTAAACAATTACAACAAATAGAATTAAACCTTCCACCAATGAAGATCCTATTGAACCTAGCCATTCAGTAGCTCCACTCCACAAAGTGAATGATGGGGGTTGCTTAAGTTTTTCTACCTCCTTTTGGATATGCCCCGCTAAGTGAGTAATTTCTTCGGAGCTGTCTGGGATATATGTGCAACACTCAGTTCCGAGTAGGGTGCAAGTACCTCCCTTTTCAGCCAGGATGTAGTCAAGGGCCAGTCTATTCTGTAGGGCTACTGTGCGGATTGCTACCATTTCTGCATTGATTTTAACTAGGGCCTCTGAGGTATCATTGGCTACCCGTTCCACAACGGATGCCATGTTAATGGATTCCCTTGCCAGTCTGGCGGTCCCATAACTGGGGATCAGAATGGCAAAGAACCTCTCTGTTTCTGTGATAGCTCTCTTAGGACGGTGTAAATGTTCCGACAATGACTTTATATGATACATATAAGGCACAATGTAGGCTAAATAGCAGGATCCCGTCCAATTCTGGGGCAGCCATGGGCAGGCCTTGTGGCCACACACCCAATAGGTGCCATTATAGGCAATGAAGGTTAGTTGTTTCTTTGACAGCAACACTCCGGGGCCTGTCCAGGCTTTTCCATCTGTTTTATTCAGAATCCCCGTTACGTTAAAAATTCCCACATCGGCCCAGTTTGGACGGTTCCGTGGCTTGATTATATTATAATTCCGGGAGCAGTTACTATACCCCATATTTTGGCCTCCTTTGATGTTTCTAATCAGACAGACCGATTTCCCCCGGTCTTCCTATTCCCGTTGTATTAGTGATGACAAAAAATGGGGGCCGTTTGGAATTATTGTAGCACGGTTGGTATCCCCCTTCAAAGGTAGACAGATTGTAACCTGCTGACTTCCATTTACGTGCCCAGTTTTCCATATCCTGAAACGCATTGCCTGTTTTGTTTTGATTAATTATCCACTCAGCCATTTCCGAGATATTCAAGGGAACTGGCCTCAAGGGAATCCCTCCCTTTGAGTGAATAGGAATATGCACACACACCCAACAACTAGAAATGTTACCTTGTTTGGCATAAATGTATGACGTATATAAAAAGGTATTTACATGTAATTCCCTTGCTACCCTACTATTTCCCTTTGGTGCAGAGGGTCGGCTAGTAAGAAGTAGACATATGCCTAGAATACCTACAATCAATAATACAGTAAATTTATACATTTTCGCAAAAAGTAATTGTCCTTATTAGATTTCAGCTTCAGTTACGGATGCTCGTTTAACGTGTGAAGCGTGGATCCAGGCTTTCTTTCCTTGGACTTTAACAGCTGCCTGGGTGGTCAATAACACTTGATAAGGTCCCTCCCACTTGGCACCCAAAGGTTCTTTATGCAACTTTTTCATATACACCCAGACTCCCGGGATGATGCCATGTCCTCCTTCGGGTGGATTACCCCAAGCTGCCGATACCTGTCGGGAAACAGAACTAATAGCATTGGTTAGGTTCTGACAGTATGATAACAAAGTGTCACTCATGAAGTGAACATCAGCTTTCCGTAAATCGATAGTTCCTGGCAGCGACATGGGTCTTCCTGTTATAATTTCAAATGGGCTTAGACCTGTAGTTCTGTTCGGGGTTGCCCTAATTCTACATCGCACTATTGGTAGTGCCTGGGGCCATGGTGTTCCTTCTTGGTGATATTTGGCAAGCCGTTGTTTCAGAGTTCGATTCATTCGTTCTACTTGTCCTGATGATTGTGGATGATAAGGACAGTGTAAATCCCACGTAATGTTCAGTAACCTACAGACTTCTTGGCAGACAGCACCTGTGAAGTGTGTTCCCTGATCTGAGTCAATGCTACTCGGGACTTCCCATCGGGGAATGTAATCCTTGCACAAGACCTTTGCAGTGTGATTGGCTGGCTGTGGCTCTTTTAGTTGGGACAGCTTCTACCCAGCTAGAGAATCTGTCGACCATGACAAGAATGTTAGTGTATCCTTGGCATGAAGGAAGAGATATATAATCAACCTGCAGATGCTTGAATGGTCCGACAGGGGCAGGGGGCCTCAGTTGGGGCATTACCGTGATGGGTCCAGAATTATTTTTCTGGCAGACCACACAGCGGTCTGTTACCAGCTGGGCATATTTTTTAAATCCCCGACCCCACCAGCTTTTCTGGAACCGTGCCGTCATCTGTTGTGAGGCCAAGTGTCCCCACGAGTGGATCTCTTGGGCTAAAAAAGGCATAAGCGCTTGTGGCGCGACTGGCTTGTCGGTAATTGTTTGTCTCCAGACACCATCTTCACACAGCTTAATTCCTGCCTCAATCCATGTCCATTTTTCCTCTTGGGAGCACTCGCCTTGCATTGTTTGAAGGTCTCGTGTCAGAGTCCTGAGTGCTTTCAATCTGCACATCTGTGTTGGTTCTTCTGGAGGAACGCCCTGTGAGGCGGCATCTTTAGCTGCCTGGTCGGCTAGAGTATTTCCATGTGCTTCTGTGGTATTTTCCTTGGTATGGGCCTTACACTTCAGGATGGACACTTCCTGAGGTAATTGTATGGCCTCTAGTAAGTCTCGGACTTCTTTTCCATTTCGGATAGGTGTACCAGCAGCAGTGAGGAATCCTTTTTCCCCCCATAACAAACCAAAGTCGCGAACGACTCCAAAAGCATAACGCGAATCTGTGTAGACATTAGCTGTCTGTCCTTCTGCTATTCGACATGCTTCTGACAGGGCCCGTAACTCGGCCTGTTGTGCCTACGTTCCTGAGGGTAAACATCCTTTTGCCACTACCTCATATAAGGTTGTAACTGCCCATCCTGCTTTTCTGGTACCATTGTCAACAAAGGAGGAACCATCTGTAAACAGGATGAGGTCTGGGTTGTGCAGAGGCTCCTCTGCTGCTAAGGCTGCTTCTTCTGTTTCTTTTAAAATCTCCACGCAGTCATGCTCTTCACATTCTCCCCCCTCTTGCTCCCTCGATTCTGACATCGGGAGCATAGTTGCAGGATTAACCGGGCTGGCCCGGACGATATGGGGATTAGGAGCTTCCAAAACTGCTGTCCAGCGGGTCCATCTAGCTGCCGTCACCTGAGACATTCTATTCATAGACAGCAAAGCATGTACGGTGTGGGGACACTTGACAATCAGCTTTTGGTCGAGGACTAGACCCGCAGTGGTCATTACCGCTCGACATGTAGTTTCCATGGCCCTTGGGCAACTTCCCCATCCGAGGGCTACCGCATCCAGTTTTGCCGAATAATAGCCAATAGGTCTTTGCCGATCCCCATGTTCTTGTGTCAGTATAGCTGTCATATATCCTTCTTTCTCATGGATCAACAGGGTAAATGGCTTACCACTATCGGGGATTCCCAGAGCCGGTGCCGAACGCAAAGCCTTTTTCAAACTCAGGAAGGCCTCTTGCTGTTCCTTAGTGAGGGTGATGGCTTCTTTAGAGGCACGTTTCCCCTTTAAAATATCATTCAATGGCTGAGCAAGCTGTGTGAAGGAGTCAATCCAATTTCTGTTAAAGTTACACAATCTCAAAAAAGACCTTAGTTCCTGAATAGTGGTGGGGTTTTTAGCAGCCCGAATGGCTGCAGTTTTATCCTATGTAAGTTCTCTCTTTCCTTGTGAAATCTTTTGTCCCAGGTATACAACCTCTTCTTGGGATATTTGTGCTTTGTCGATGCTGGCTTTATGTCCTTTCAGCTGAAGGTGGTCCAGCAAAGCTCGTAAATCTTGTTCATGCTGGTCTTCCGTGTTTGAAGCTAGCAGGATATCGTCTACATATTGGATGACTATGGATGACGGGAGGTAATTCTCGCAAATGGGTTTGTAAAGCCATGTGGAATATCGTAGGGCTGTTGTGGAAATCCTGCGGTAACCGGGTCCAAGTATACTGTTGTCCTTGGACCGTGAAAGCAAACCACTGTCGAACCTCTGGTGCCAGAGGCACCGACCAAAATCCGTTGGCCATATCTATAACCGAGAAATATTTATGTTCTGGTTTGAGGGCATTAAAAATGGTGGAGGGATCTGCAACCAAAGGAGCTTTTTGATCGATACACTGGTTAGCTTTCCTATACATCGACAGTCAAATGCCAAGTCTTATTAGATTTCTGTACCGGCCACACGGGGCTATTGGAGGAGCTATGCGTTTTAATAAGCACCCCTTGTTTTTCCAATTGCTGAATAACCGGTAAGATTCCCGCGATGGCAGTTGGACTGATGGGATACTGTTTAGTGCATGGAGGCTTGTTCCCGGTAAATGACGCAGGCTCCATCTGGAGTAGGCCACAATCGTTCTTATCTTTAGCCCATATCGGGTGTTCCTTCAATTCTTCTTTCTTCAAAGTTCTAATTGACCATGTCACCCGACCATCCTCGAAATGCAACGATGAATCTATTTAGATTAGAACGTCCATTCCCAAAAGGGGTTGATCTACTGGACCTATCCAGACTGGCGTGGTTAGTTCATGTGGACCCAGCCCTATAAGTACCGGCGTTGTCCTTCTAATTTACATTTTATGGCCCCCAACTCCATAGGCTGTACGTGCCCTACCATCCAACGGCAAAAAGTCTCCATATTGTAGGGGTAAGCATGTTAATTCCGCCCCGTGTCTAAAAGACAGTCCACATCCTTATCGGCCACCCTCACAGTTATATATAGCCCATCTCCCCTCTGTTGTATTAGTGCGAGGAGGGGGGCCAGGGTGGGCTCTAACCGTTTTTTGCTATCCCAAGTAACTCCTTCTGTTGTTGTATTGTCAGTCGCTTAAATGCTTCTATGAGGTCGTTATCTTGTGACAAGCCTGGTTTGTTGGCTGAATTGTATCCCTGGCTGCGTCCTCTTCCCCAGCCACGACCTTTCTGTTTTGCCCTGCACGTCTTGGCCCAGTGACCACCTTTCCCACAATAATGACATTTTCCGGGTAATTTTCCTAATGACTGTTTATCGGAATCCTGGGATTTCCATCCCATAGCCTGCACAGCTTGGACTTTAGCTCCCATATCCCGATCTAATTGGTTACATCGATCCACCAATGCTGCAAAGGTAGTTCCTCTACCTTCCCAGTCCGGTAACACTACCTTAAGCATTTTGGACAGTTCTGGCTTTAGACCTGCCACGAAAGCTGCTTTCAGGGGTCCAAACACTTGTTCATCCATTTCCTCATCTGTATTATTCATACCTGAATGTTCTAGCCACGTGCATCTAAACCGCTCGTCATACTCCAGGACCTCCTCTGTTCCTTTCTGTTGGCAGGCTGCAATTTTTCCCCAGTCTGTCTTAGCTGGACTGAAGACTTGCAACCAGTGTTTAATCGCCTCCCATCCTGCGTCTAATTCTTGCTCATCCTGCCCCAAAGCTGCTTCTACCTTGTCGTGCAATTTTCTTCCCTGTGTTTTTGGCACCATTATGGTCAAAATTTGCACTCCGTCCCAGGGATGAAGTTGATATATATTTCTTAAGCGGTCCAATTGGTCCCACATTTTCACTCCCCCTTTGGATTGGGCAATTCCTTGGACCATTTATCAATTTTCTCTGGGTCTGCCGGATCATGAATTAAGTATTCTTCATACACCCTTTTCCTCGTTTTTTTGGTTCCGCCCTCATCCGCAGTCTCTCCTGATTTGACTACAACTCGTTTTTTAAACTGGGCAAAGCGCACCCCTAATTCTTCATCCTCCGACCCTGTATCGTCGGAGGATTCAGAATCCGTATCTATTCCTCGGTCGTGTCTTCGGGTTTGCGCTTTTAATTTATCCAAACATGGGCACCCTGGGAATTGACCGATACATTTTCCTTTTCCTATTACTGTCTCTTGACCTAATGATTTTTTCCATTCTTTAATTTCACCTTTAAGATCTTTAACTTCCGCTTCCAGCTTTTCAAGTTCAAGTTTTTTCTGTCGCAGCTGTGCACAAACAGCTTGCAATTGATCCTTTGTACTGGTCAGTTCTCGATCATGTTGGGAACGCATTATAATTTCATTCCGCTTTCGGATCTGGCCCATAACCGCTCGGGACCATCTAGTTCGCTCTTTATTTTTCATACGGGTCGTTTTTCCCCAGACCCTTTTCATCTCGTCCAAGGACCATTGTCCTTTGGAGGTTCCGTACTTTTGTTCGATCTTAATACAGGTTTTAGATAAGTTGAATTCTTGCTCTATGTATTCTTTCAACTGTACGAGAATTAAATCTAGCGAAACCTCAGGTGGTGCTTGCCCACCTTTAACAGTTGTAGGCAATTCGTTGCTCTTCTCTCCTGCTGCCATAATACTGATTTCTTTACTGGGGTCTCGAGTCGTAGGCCTGCTAGCCGATCAATAGGTCGGTGATTAATTAACTAACACACCGCCAAAGTTTAGACGTCTGTGCGACCTCGAGCCGACTACCAACCGGAGGGTTCGCAAACGGGAGGCTTTTGGAATCGCGTAGAAGGAGAGGCGAATTTAGACTTTTGACCGAGGACTTTTATAAAGAGGAGTCCTTACCTCAGTATGTAGGTCCGATGTCCAAAATTCAGTTTCTTTCCTCAGCGATCCTGTTCGTGACGCCAAAATTGTTAGATCTCTTAATTTCCAATGAAATACGAACTCCGATTGTAGTTTTAATTTCTTTATTTTGTTAGATAGCAGTAACAAGCTCTTGGCTTTAAGCCAGGTCTTTGTCCTTCTGAGACCACATGGTCAAAATGGCTGTACTTATACCTGGATCAATTTACAGAAAAGAACTCGCCTTCTTTGACCTTATTGGCTCAATTAATAGTCTTTTAACCTTTTAATTGGCTCGCTACCCAAAGTCCTAAAATGTCAAGTTGATTGATGACTTAATGCAACATGCTGAACTGCACGTAGCAGCCTTGACTTGGGGGTCTGTGAATTTTCACAGTCTGTCTAAATGCAGCCTGTTTGAATTCTCTATCACACCATTAACATCCTGGAGGTCACCATTGACCAGAAATTTAACTGGACCAGCCACATAAATACTGTGGCAACAAGAACAGGTCAGAGGCTGGGTATTCTGTGGCGAGTGTCTCACCTCCTGACTCCCCAAAGCCTTTCCACCATCTACTAGGCACAAGTCAGGAGTGTGATGGAATACTCTTCACTTGTCTGGATGAGTGCAGCTCCAACAATACTCAAGAAGCTCGACACCATCCAGGACTAAGCAGCCCGCTTGATTGGCACCCTTCCACCACATTAAACATTCACTCTCTCCATCACCGATGTACCGTGTCTGCAGTCTGTACCATCTACAAGAAGCACTGCAGCAACTCGCCAAGGCTTCTTTGGCAGCACATCCCAGACCCGCGACCTCTACCACCTCGAAGGACAAGGGCAGTAGGCGCATGGGAACACCATCACCTGAAAGTTCCCCTCCGAGTCACACACCATCCTGACTTAGAAATATATTGCCGGTCCTTCATTGTCGCTGGGGTCAAAATCCTGGAACTCCCTCCCTAACAGCACTGTGGGAGCACCTTCACCACACGGACTGCAGCGGTTCAAAAAGGTGGCTCACCACCACCTTCTCAAGGGGCAATTAGGGATGGGCAATAAATGCCGGCCTTGCCAGCGACACCCACATCCCATGAATGAATTAAAAAAAACACGCTGTACATAATGTGCACGAATGATTGTTAAATGTGTTGAAACTTTAATTTTCATATTTAAAGAAGGAATATATGGTGCGAGTTCAATGCTTCCCTTGGGGCCCCAATTATATACGCTGATTTCTGCACATTTTACATTCGGGTGTATGCCAATGGGATTCGCTGGAAATTTCAGCATAACTTAACAGTGGCGGCATTGTCGCATTTTAGCGCCTAATTCTAGGTTGCGCCCACAGAGTAAATCCCAAGTCCACGCCTATTGTCTATTTTCAAAAAAGGTGAGAAAGCAAAGCCAAGTGAGTATACACTCATTAATCGTGCATCGATAAAATACCTGACGTGCCTGCACTTCAAGAGTACTTCATTGTCTGTAAGGCACAATGGAATGTCGATTAACTATGTATCAGTAACCTGGTGAATAGAATTTCTGGAGGGGAGAACCTGCCTGACCAGCCTTATTGACCTCTTTGAGAAAGTGACACTCCAAGTGGATATAGAAAAGCCCTATGATGTAGTGCACCTAGATTTGCAGAAATCCTTGAAGTCCTGCATGACCAGCTTAAGGCAGTGGGTATCGTAGGTAAGACTGAGGTCTTTCAGTAATTAGGCTGAGGGGAAGCGGCAGGCTCCGTTAAGGGGAGTGACGTTGGGCTGCACATATCTATTAAGTGGGGTGGCCCATGGGCCAGTGCTGGAGCCCCTCTATCCGGATTCAGAAACGCAGTCCAAGTTGGTCAAATTTGCAGGGGCGGGGAGTTGGAGGAGTCTGATGGAAAAGCTAGAGAATTTCAGTAGGATTGAGATCAAAATTTATGTGAGCACAACTGTGGCAGATGAAATTCAGTAGCCATGGGCCCAAGTTTCCGCCCTCTGGAAAAACGGCGCATCACGATACGGTGCGCCGACTTTCTGGAAGAAAAAGGGCGCCGGAAACTTACCTTGTGCTTCTCCGGTCTCCTCAGGACGTCTTCGTGTTCGGCGTGGCGCAGCACAAGGGGCTGGGGGCGGAGCCAGGTCCCGGCGCAAACAGTGCCGGGACCACTGCACATGCGCGCTAGAGTTTGCGCGCATGTGCAGGAGCTCCAGGCCCCCGAGGCTGCGTAGGAGGGGCCAGACCCGAGCCCTGGCCAAACAGGCTCACCGGGCGAAGATTGGACTGGACCGCTCCCCCCCCCGCACTATTACTTCTTTCTCACCCACACGACTTCTCCCCCTCCCCCCCACCCCTCTTCTTCCCCTTCCCCCTCCCCCCCACCCCTCTTCTTCCCCTTCCCCCTCCCCCCCACCCCTCTTCTTCCCCTTCCCCCTCCCCCCCCACCCCTCTTCTTCCCCTTCCCCCTCCCCCCCACCCCTCTTCTTCCCCTTCCCCCTCCCCCCCACCCCTCTTCTTCCCCTTCCCCCTCCCCCCCACCCCTCTTCTTCCCCTTCCCCCTCCCCCCCCACCCCTCTTCTTCCCCTTCCCCCTCCCCCCCACCCCTCTTCTTCCCCTTCCCCCTCCCCCCCCACCCCTCTTCTTCCCCTTCCCCCTCCCCCCCACCCCTCTTCTTCCCCTTCCCCCTCCCCCCCACCCCTCTTCTTCCCCGTGCCCCCCACCCCTCTTCTTCCCCATCCCCCCCCTCGCTGTCAGAAACCGAGACGCTGACGGAGTGGTTGTTGGAGGGCTCATGGTGCTGCAGTAGGTGAGTAGAAATAATTTTTTATTTATTGATTTTTAAAAAATTTTTTTGGTTTGATTTATTGATTTATTTTCATTGATTATTGATGATGGCTCTTCATTTGTAAAAGTGAAGTGTTTATTGTTTGTAAACTTCCCTCCCCCTCTTTCCCCCCCCCCCCCATATCCCTACGCCTGATTTATAAGTGGAGGCAAGGTTTTTCTGAGCGTTCAAAAATCTACACTTACTCCTTTGTAAGTTAGTTTGGAGTAAGTTTTCGCTGCCTAAACTTGCAAAACAGGCGTAAGTGGCTGGACATGACCCTTTTGGAGAAAAAAAATCTATTCTAAAATGGAACTATTCTAACTGACTAGAACTGGAGCAAACTAAATGCCAAGAATTGCAATTTCTAAGATGCTCCATTCTAAATTAGTTGCTCCAAAAAAAAAAATAGGAGCAACTCAGGCCGAAACTTAAGCCTAATAAGTGCATAGTGTTGCACATTGGAATGAGATCTCCTGTTAATATAGAACTGCTTTGTCGATGCTTCAGATTGCTTTATGCCGAGCAGTCTTGGAGAACATTGTATGTAAATGAAGTTCAGAGACTCTTGGGGCCCAAGTTTCGAGCCGCACCTAGAACGGCGCAGTCCCAACCTGGATGCCCGTTTTTCTCGCCACAAAGTGCGCCTAAAAAAAACCCTCCAGGTTCTCCGCCTCCCTGCAGGTCTTCTGGCACTCGGCGCAGCGCAGCACGAGCTGTAGTGGGTGGAGCCAGGTCCCTGCGCTGAAAACAGTGCCGGGACTTCTGCACATGCGCGCTACCGTGGGCGCGCAAGTGCAGTCGCTCCAGGCGCCCGAAACTGTGTGGGAGGGGCCGAAGCACGCAGCCCCGAGTCCTGGCCGAATGGCCTCACTGGGACTGCGTGAATAAGGCTCCTTCTCCCCCCCCCCCCATCTCCTTCCCCCCCCATCTCCTTCCCCCCCCATCTCCTTTCCCCCCCCATCTCCTTTCCCCCCCCATCTCCTTTCCCCCCCCATCTCCTTTCCCCCCCC